>NC_134361.1:193890812-193985812 GCF_048569485.1 Anomaloglossus baeobatrachus
GTCTACAGGAGGAGAGAGGACCCTGCCCCTGAGGGTTCACAGTTTACAGGAGGAGAGAGGACCCTGCCCCTGAGGGTTCACAGTCTACAGGAGGAGAGAGGACCCTGCCCCTGAGGGTTCACAGTTTACAGGAGGAGAGAGGACCCTGCCACTGAGGGTCCACAGTCTACAGGAGGAGAGAGGACCCTGCCCCTGAGGGTTCACAGTCTACTGGAGGATAGAGGACCCTGCCCCTGAGGGTTCACAGTCTACAGGAGGAGAGAGGACCCTGGCCCTGAGAGTTCACAGTCTACAGGTGGAGAGAGGACCCTGCCCCTGAGGGTTCACAGTGTACAGGTTGAGAGAGGACCCTGCCCCTGAGGGTTCACAATCTACAGGAGGAAGAGAGGACCGTGGTCCTGAGGGTTCACAGTCTACAGGAGGAGAGAGGACCCTGCCCCTGAGGGCTCATAGTCTACAGGGGGAGAGAAGACCCTGCCTCCAAAGGCTCATAGTCTACAGGAGGAGAGAGGACCCCGCCCCTGAGGGCTCACAGTCTACAGGAGGAGAGAGGACCCTGCCTTCGAGGGCTCACAGTCTACAGGAGGAGAGAGGACCCTGCCCCTGAGGGCTCACAGTCTACAGGTGAATGCTTATAACTCTGAGGAAGTATACATATTGGTTTATTGTCACCACAACCAATTTTCAGCTTGCATACCTAGTTATAAGGAGTGGGTCATCTGTATAATGAAGAGTCTGTATGTTTCCTTATGTTTAGTATCAATTAATTTCCCACTTATGGAAGCAAGATCTGGGTCACCTTTTTTGATGAGATAAAATATTTCCGACCCGGATGTTTGCTTACTGTATATCAGGATATGCATTATTTGCTCCTTCTATCAGGGCTCATCATTGTCAAATATAATGTCACTGATCATGGTGACACAAAACATCTCTATGTGCCTCTTTATAAAATCAGAACTAAATAGGGGTATTGTTAAGCCCCATTGTGGTCCCCATTTCGTAGATCGATATCCCATTGATTTTCACAAAATAATCATGCAACTGTACATCAGGATATACATTATCTCTTTCTATCAGCATTCATCATTGTCGAATTTAATGTCAATGATAATGGTGACACAAAACATCTCTATGTGCCTCTGTTTAAAATCAGTAGTACATAGGGGTACTGTTAAGACCCATTACAGTCCCCATTTTTTTAGATTGATATCACAGTGATTTTCACAAAATAATCATGCAACTGTACATTAGGATATACATTATTTGCCTTTTCTATCAGCACTCATCATTTTCAAATATAATGTCAATGATAATGGTGACAAAAACATCTCTATGTGTCTCTTTATAAAATCAGACCTAAATAGAGGTATTGTTAAGACCCATTGCAGTTCCCATTTTGTAGATTGATATCACATTGATTTTCACAAAATAATCATGCAACTGTACATCAGGATATACATTATCTCCTCTTTCTATCAGCACTCATCATTGTCAAATATAATGTCAATGATAATGGTGACACAAAACATCTCTATGTGCCTCTTTATAAAATCAGAAGTAAATAGAGGTATTGTTAAGACACATTGCGGTTCCCATAGATTTTCACAAAACAACCATGCAACTGTGTCTCAAAGCCAATTATCTAAATATTCATGCCAAAGTATGAGTAAAATAGATATAATACACTAACTTGTTATTTGACTTAAAAAAAGGAGGGGATTTTTATCATGCAACATATCCATTTCCTGTGTTAGGCTAGTTTCACACTTGCGTTGAACGGCATCCGTTGCATTGCGTTGTGTGACAGATGCAACGGATGTGTTGCATATAATGGCACAACGGATGCAACGGATCGTACAAAACAACGGAAAGCTTTTTTTTTTTATTTTTTTTTTATTCTTTACCGGCAGCAGACTATTGTGAATGATCAGCTGATCACCCGGCGGCCGGGCGCTCAGCTGAGAGCTCTCAATAGTCGGCGGCTGGGCGCTCAGCTGAGCACTCTCACATGCCAGCGGCCGGGCGCTCAGCTGAGAGCGCTCACATGCCGGCGGCTGGGCCCTCAGCTGATCGCTCCCACATGCCGGCGGCCGGGCGCTCAGCTGAGAGCTCTCAATAGCCGGCGGCCGGGCGCTCAGCTGAGAGCTCTCAATAGCCGGCGGCCGGGCGCTCAGCTGAGAGCTCTCACATGCCGGCGGCCGGGCTCTCAGCTGAGAGCTCTGAATAGCCGGCGGCCGGGCGCTCAGCTGAGAGCGCTCACATGCCGGCGGCCGGGCCCTCAGCTGATTGCTCTCACATGCCGGCGGCCGGGCGCTCAGCTGAGAGCGCTCACATGCCGGCGGCCGGGCGCTCAGCTGAGCGCTCTCACATGCCGGTGTATATGGTTTTTAATCTCACTTAGCCATCATGTAAATACTGCAATATCTTGTTCGATGACTTTGCTCATAAGTCTAAAAATTGCAATGAATCACAAACTTGGAAAATGTACTTGTTCTCCTCTACTTACAAGCATGCGCAGCACCTAGTACTGAGCTTTCATAACCGGCCAAATTATCTGACAGGTATATCAGCTTCCCAGACTATAAGAGAGGAAGACATGGTTCCTCTGCAGTTTATTCTGGCTGTGTTGTGTTCATACACCCTTGTTATAATTACATATGGCTTGGCGCTACTAACGCGTCTCTCCCTCTCTCCGTCTGCAGAAATTGAGCAAGACTCAAAACCTTTTTTTTTTCCACTGGATCACTTCCAGGTTTCATAAGGTATTCTTCATCCTCAACTATCTCTTATTTTTTTTTTTTTTACTTATTTATTACCATTATTTTAAATATTAGAGATTAGCTAATTGACAGAGTAGTAAACTACACGAGCAAAGAAATTTGGGATTTTTGGGGTTGTAATGACTTTGTGAGCATCTGATATCAATATGTCAGGGGTGGGCTAGGCTAGCTGGAAGACCTGAACTGGCCCTAAGACTGGGATTTCTGCGCTCAACCCAGAGGTACACTTAAGGGTATTGAAGTCTGGGCCCCAAGCGTGTCCCTGTCTGTATTCACGATCCGACCTAACCCCCCGCACCCTTTCCCTGGGGGGGGGGGGGGTAAGACACATCGAGATAACTTCTATTCCAAAAAGACATGGACAGGGGGAAGAACTGAAACTCTTTCACTCTGCAAACAACTACAAAGGGAAGACAATAAAGGCACAGGGGGCAATAAAGTATAAAGGAGGAAGTAACATACACCAAGGGACTCTTCCACTCCACACTAGGTACAGATTACAGGTTACCAGAGAGGATCGCCAAGGGCACCAGTAATTCACAAGAGCATGAGCAAATGCTGTCTTCGGCGATCTCCTAACAAACTCCCCAGCCTTAAATAGGGAGAGACCAGCTGTAGATGGTAATCAGCAACCTGACTCTCAGAAGAGCAGTACACTGCTCAGAGAAGGATTAACTACTGCATGGCTGGGAGCAGAGAAACAACTCAGCCAACATCCAGCAGAGCTGAGCATTAACGAGAACCAGGTTGCCTGTCAGACCCTGCAATGTGAACAAGGTCAGACGCCATTGTTATAATCTGTAAGTACGGATCCAGACAGCGCATGACACAATATATATTTTTTTAATTATTTAAAAAAATAAACACTTCCACTTCACAAGTTCATTTTTACAACATGCGATGAACACTGAACTGAATGATTGGTAATAGATGATCTGTCATTGTTCTCAGCAGCACAGGTCCCATTTACACAGGACAATGTGCTGCCGAGAATGACAATCTTGGTGCAAACTAAAAGATCTGCTTACCCTAAGAACAAATATTCTGCGCGTTCGGTGGGTGATTGGCAGCTTGTTTAGACTGCATGATTATTGTGAAATTAGCTTTCCTGGGAACACTCATGATAATCATGCAGTGTAAGTGCACCTCTCCCTGTATTTTGGCACAGAGATGTATATTGTGTGTCGCCAAGGTTTTACATTTTGGAACTGTAGGTACTCAAAGGTGCCATCATATAATGCTTCTAGGAGACTACTCTCATGGAGGTGCTGTATGGACCCTTACACCATGTGGTATACCTTTTTTACATTGGGTCAAAGTCAGGGCCAGCTCCAGGTTTTTGTGGGCCCCGGGCGAAAGAGTCTCAGTGGGCCCCATCCACACACAAACACACACATACACGTACAGGCTTACGTACATATACATATTTAAAGAGAAATTCAGAGAAACACATATAAACAGACATAAATCTAGACAGTCATATACACTGACACACAGACACATCATACACACAGACACATTAGAGGTATTATTAATATGGGGAAGCCGGCAGCAGCCTCACTCACCTCCCCCCGCTTGTCTCCCGTCCAGCTACTCCAGGGCATGTGGCTGTGCTGCACCGATTGGTGCCCGTCTCTATTAGACATGGCCGCGCACAGAGCACACTGACACAGCTGTATATACATCACAAGAGAGGCTGCGGATATACACATTACTGGGGGGTATACACATTACTGAGGATGGGGCAAACAGCTGCAGAGGGGGGAATACAGCTCTGAGGGGTATACAGCACTGGGGTGGAAGGGGCATAAAGCTCTGGGGGGTATACAGCACTGGGGTGGAAGGGACATAAAGCTCTGGGGGGTATACAGCACTGGGGTGGAAGGGACATAGAGCTCTGGGGGATATACAGCACTGGAGTGGAGGGGACAATCACCTCTGGTGGGGTATACAGTACTGGGGTGGAGGGGATATACAGCTCTGATGGGGTATAGAAGTATGCAGCCCACACATTCTTCCATATAATATAATGCACCCATATTGCTCCACATAATTTAATGCAGCCTCATATTACTCCATATAATGCACCCGCATATTCCTCCATAGTATTGTGCAGCCCCCATAGTCCTCCGTATAGAATACTGCACCAAATATTCCTCCATAAAATATAATGCACCATAGATTGCTCCACATAACATAATGCAGCCTCATATTCCTCAATAGAGTATTATGCAGACCTCATGTGGCAGCACCATGCAGCCCCCATGTAGCAGAATTATTTAACCCCCATGTGGCAGCACCATGTAGCCCCCATGTAGCAGAATTATGCAGCCCCCATGTGGCAGCACCATGCAGCCCCCATGTGGCAGCACCATGGAGCCCCCATGTGGCAGCATTATGCAGCCCCATATCGTTTAATGCAGCCCCATAGTCGTCTGGACACCGTGATTAATACATACTCACTTTTCCCAGTTCCACTGCTGCTATGGTCTCCCCAGCGCATCCACTGTTCTGCCGCTCTGACAGCTCAGGACACAGGAGCGCACACTAATGACGTCATCGCGCTCCTCTGTACTGAGCTGTCAGAGGCAGAGCGCAGACAGACACAGCAGGAGAATGGTGAGAGAGGCAGCACACCGCTCCCTCTGTGATCATTGCTTTCAATTACAATCCTCAGTGGGGGGACGAGGGCCCCCCCGCGCTGGCACCCGGCCTCTCTGACTCATGGGCTCCATAGCGGCCACATGGCCTGCCGCTATTGGTGGTACACCACCCTGCCGTCTGTGAGTAGGCCCCCTGAGCTGTCTAGGGCCCCGGCACTTGCCCAGGTGTGCCGGGTGCTGACGCCGGCCCTGGTCAAAGGGGTGGACAGAAGACTAGTCATCCATTCTGACTGTTAACCGGGTGTTCGCTTCCCGGCTTCAGAGAAATACACTGCTGCGCATGTCCATAAGTGAAGAAGACAGTGGTTTCAGATCTGAATTTGCACACTGCGCCTCTCTGAAGTCGGGAAGAGAACACCTGGCATCAGAGGCGCTATGATGTTAGTACAGAATGCCGCGTACATGCGTGGGATTTGCAGAGAGCTAGAAATGATGCCGTCTCTCTGCAAATCATGTTATCATACCCACATAGCAACATGCTGAGGGGGTTGACTAGTATGGGGAAACTAATGCTTCATCGACTAGTAGTCAAAAGCCGGGCAGATCAAATGCACCTGTGCAAGAGCACAATGCTCGCCTGGGTGGAAGACATAGGACAAGTCATCCACACAAACAGGGAGGATGATAATTACAAGAATAGAGGAGGTGCTGGACCTGAGAACAGCAAGGATAGAGGAGGCACCGGACACGGGAACAGCAAGGATAAAGGAGGTGACGGACCTGAGAACAGCAAAAATAAAGGAGGCGCCAGACCTGAGAACAGCAAAGATAGAGGAGGCACAAGACCTGAGAACATCAAGGATAGAGGAGGCGCCAGACCTGAGAACAGCAAGGATAGAGGAGGTGCCAGACACGAGAACAGCCAGGATAAAGGAGGTGACGGACCTGAGAACTGCAAAGATAAAGGAGGCGCCAGACCTGAGAACAGCAAAGATAGAGGAGGAACCAGACCTGAGAACAGCAAGGATAGAGGAGATGCCGGACCTGAGAACAGCAAGGATAGAGGAGGCACCGGACATGAGAACAGCAAGGATAAAGGAGGTGACGGACCTGAGAACAGCAAAAATAAAGGAGGCGCCAGACCTGAGAACAGCAAAGATAGAGGAGGCACAAGACCTGAGAACATCAAGGATAGAGGAGGCACCAGACCTGAGAACAGCAAGGATAGAGGAGGTGCCGGACCTGATAACAGCAAGGATAGAGGAGGTGCCAGACACGAGAACAGCAAGGATAAAGGAGGTGCCAGACACGAGAACAGCAAGGATAAAGGAGGTGACGGACCTGAGAACTGCAAAGATAAAGGAGGCGCCAGACCTGAGAACAGCAAAGATAGAGGAGGCACCAGACCTGAGAACAGCAAGGATAGAGGAGGCGCCGGACCTGAGAACAGCAAGGATAGAGGAGGTGCCAGACCTGATAACAGCAAGGATAGAGGAGGTGCCAGACACGAGAACAGCAAGGATAAAGGAGGTGACGGACCTGAGAACTGCAAAGATAATGGAAGCGCCAGACCTGAGAACAGCAAAGATAGAGGAGGCGCCAGACCTGAGAACAGCAAGGATAGAGGAGGTGCCAGACCTGAGAACAGCAAAGATAGAGGAGTCGGACGTGAGAACAGCAAGGATAGAGGAGGTGCCGGACCTGAGAACAGCAAGGATAGAGGAGGCACCGGACACGAGAACAGCAAGGATAAAGGAGGTGATGGACCTGAGAACAGCAAAGATAATGGAGGTGCCAGACCTGAGAACAGCAAAGATAGAGGAGGCGCCAGACCTGAGAACAGCAAGGATAGAGGAGGTGCAAGACCTGATAACAGCAAGGATAGAGGAGATGCCGGACCTGAGAACAGCAAGGATAGAGGAGTCGGACGTGAGAACAGCAAGGATAGAGGAGGTGCCGGACCTGAGAACAGCAAGGATAGAGGAGGCACCGGACACGAGAACAGCAAGGATAAAGGAGGTGATGGACCTGAGAACAGCAAAGATAATGGAGGTGCCGGACCTGAGAACAGCAAAGATAGAGGAGGCGCCAGACCTGAGAACAGCAAGGATAGAGGAGGTGCAAGACCTGATAACAGCAAGGATAGAGGAGATGCCGGACCTGAGAACAGCAAGGATAGAGGAGTCGGACGTGAGAACAGCAAGGATAGAGGAGGTGCCGGACCTGAGAACAGCAAGGATAGAGGAGGCACCGGACACGAGAACAGCAAGGATAAAGGAGGTGATGGACCTGAGAACAGCAAAGATAATGGAGGCTCCAGACCTGAGAACAGCAAAGATAGAGGAGGCGCCAGACCTGAGAACAGCAAGGATAGAGGAGGTGCCAGACCTGATAACAGCAAGGATAGAGGAGGCACCAGACCTGAGAACAGCAAGTGTGGCGCCCTGGACAAGCCAGGACGTCACACGTACTACACCAACACACCCCACACCCCGGTCAGGCACACCTAAGTCAAACACAAACCCTTGTTGCCTCCCTCCAGGGGCTGATGTCCACACCAGGGAGTGGGCCAGGCGATTGGTCCCGCCCACCGAGGAGTTCACAGTCCTGGAGGCGGGAAAAGCAGATTAGAGTAGAGTTGAGTTGAGGAGGAGATTAGTTTGGAGTTCAGGAGAAGTGGTAGGAGAGCAGTCTGAAGTTGGTCCGGGTGTGTGGCCCGGCCGGTACAGCAAGGTTGGCAGACGGTGGTGACCGTCTGCAGGAGAGACCTATTGGAGCAAGCCGTAAGGACCGTGGACGGGCGGTGGCCCGGCGGTACCGGACCGGTACGCAAAGAGAAGCCAGCACCAACCGGCAGGGCTTACGGACCCCGACAAGGCTAGGAGTCGCCGCTGAAATTGTCAAATCCGTTAGCGAAGGGAACCTCCAGGGTTTCCCAGCAGCCAAGTCCCGATTAAAGGCAACCATCCAACCGATAGAGGGAAACACAGCCACCGCCAAGGCTACAGTTCCCAGGGCCAGAGCCTGCGGGCAAAAGGGGCTCCTTCAGCAACCTTCAAAGCTGGGGAGCGGGTTACCGGTGGGAACCCATTGGAACCGTACACAACACACAGGTGCAGGGAAAGGCAGTCACCATCAACCTGCCGGGAGGAGAAACACCGCAGCCGTCTATGGGACCCGTCCATCCAGCCGTTTGTTTTACCGGAGACTTTGTGTTCATCATTAGCTAAGTGAGTACCACCGTGCCGTGCGGCACAGTGCTGCCCCCGCTACCCTGCACCTTACCAGGCCCTGTAACCCGCCTGTCATCCATCCCTACCCCTCACCGGGCCCCGGGACAACCAGACCCCCTACCCACGGAGGGGAGAACCAACATCCAAGCTGCTCCCTGTCATTGCTCCCGGGATCCCCGTCCAGAGCAGCGGTGGTGTCACAACCTCACCACAACCGTGGGAGACGTCACGGAGAATATCCCTACACCCAAACCACCCCTTTCACTCACGGGCGAGGAACGCCGCTTGAGTCCCCGGGATCTGGCCCACCGCTCGAGCCACCACCGAGCAGCAGCCGGACCCGAGCAGTGGATGAGCACAGCGTCCCCTCCTCCGCCCGCGACACAAGGATAGAGGAGGTGCCGGACCTGAGAACAGCAAGGATAGGGGAGGAGCCGGACGTGAGAACAGCAAGGATAGAGGAGGTGCCAGACCTGAGAACAGCAAGCAGAGAGGAGGTGTCGGACGTGAGAACAGCAAGGATAGAGGAGGCACCTGACCTGAGAACAGCAAGGATAGAGGAGGCACTGGATCTGAGAACAGCAAGGATAAAGGAGGCATTGGACCTGAGAACAGCAAGGATAGAGAAGGCGCCAGAACCGAGAACGGCAAGATTACAGAAGGTGCCGGACCTGAGAACAGCAAGGATAGAGGAGGCGCCAGACTGAGAACAGCAAGAATAGAGGAGGTGCCGGACCTGAGAACAGCAAGGATAGAGGAGATGCCGGACCTGAGAACAGCAAGGATAAAGGAGGTGCAGGACCTGAGAACAGCAAGGATAGAGGAGGTGCCGGACCTGAGAACAGCAAGGATAGAGGAGGTGCCGGACCTGAAAACAGCAAGGATAGAGGAGGTGCTGGACTTGAGAACAGCAAGGATAGAGGAGGTGCAGGACCTTAGAACAGCAAGGATAGAGGAGGTGGCGGACCTGAGAACAGCAAGGATAGAGGAGGAGCCGGACCTGAGAACAGCAAGGATAGAGGAGGTGCAGGACCTGAGAACAGCAAGGATTGAGGAGGTGCAGGACCTGAGAACAGCAAGGATAGAGGAGGTGCCAGACCTGAGAACAGCAAGGATAGAAGAGGTGCAGGACCTGAGAACAGCAAGGATAGAGGAGGCACTGGACCTGAGAACTGCAAGGATAGAGGAGGCACTGGACCTGAGAACTGCAAGGATAGAGGAGGCACTGGACCTGAGAACTGCAAGGATAAAGGAGGAGAAATCATCCTATTTATAATATAACATTTTTAAAGAATTAAATAATATAATAATAAACAAGTTATTTAAATGTATAAAATAACAAAAGTGATGTTTTTGAGTCAACGCGCGGTGCTAAAAAAGTTGAATAAAAAGCAAAAAGTCACATTATGTCTAAAATAATATCTGCAAAAACTAGTTTCTACTGCAAAAAAACACGATCGACGGGAAAATCAGGGGTTATGGATCTCAGCATATGGCAACAGGAGCCAAATTTCAGGGGTTTTTTTTAAGTTTTTTTAGGCTTTTGGGTGAACCACAAAGTTGTAGACGAGTTGAAAAAGACATGCTTGTCAGGTGTTTGTAGTTTGTGAGCGTTCCTTAGCCCCCAGTTGGACGGCAGACACCGGAGGAGACAGCGCGCCGCTCTTGCTGGCATCATTTATATAATTGGAGCCAATGAGCTATTTTTTTTTGCCAACAATTAGGAAATCAAAACTTCATTTTCTGCCAGATCAATGCACAGATCCATGTGTTTACCACAACTAGATTGTCAGGAACAGCCCTAGCAGCTTTAATATAAGCTCTTCAGATTGACCCTTCTTGCCTAATTTCCTTTAACCCCTTTTCCATTTTGCATTTTTGTGTTTTCCTTCTGTGACGCCCTGGACTAGCCAGGTTGTCACAGGTAGGCCCTTACACAAACACCTCCCCCCCTTAATAAGGTGACAGCAGCCAACCTATAAAAACCCTTGTCACCTCCCTCCGGGTTTGATGTTCACACCAGAGGGTGGAGCCAGGCGGTTGGCTCCACCCACTGAGGAGTTCACAGACCCTGAGGCAGGAAAAGCAGGGCAGTTCCCCATGGGGAGCAGAGGAGTAGTCTAGTCTTGACAGTGAAGTGGAGTGGAGTGAAGTTCAAGGGCAGATCTGCGTCCAGGTCTGCCATAGTCTACAACAGGTGTCTGGGTTGTAGCCCGGTCACCTCTGGCAAGGAGGCAGACGGTGGTGGCCGCCTGCAGGAGCTGGGATTACAGCCGGTGAAATCGTAGGGACCGGGAACGGGCGGTGGCCCGCCGGTACCGAACCGGGGAACCGATTGCAAACCGGAGCACCAGGAGGGGTACTCAGACCCAGTATGAGGCCCAGAAACAACTGGGCTGAGTCAAATCAACCGATTGAGGACTGGACTTTAGGCCCTTTCCTACCTAAGACCCGACTGAAGATAACAGCCCAACCATTAGGGTAAAGCCACCACCCAGGCATAGAGACCCAACGGGCCAGTGTCTGCGGGCAAAAAGGGCTCTCCCGGCACACACCAAGCTGGGGAGCAGACTACCATTGCTCAGGCATAGGAGTCGTCATTTCTACACAAGTGAGGTGCAGGAGAAAGGCGGAAACCACCAACCTGAAAAAGGGGAAAGGCGCAGCCGGCTGCGGGCACCATTCACCATCTTGTTTGGTTTACCAGAGACTCCAGCGTGTTTGTAATAGTGAGTACAACAGTGCCTTCGGGCGGCGCACCGTGCCACACCGCACCAACACGCCAGGACCATCCATCCCCCCCGCCTCAGCACCTCCCTCGGGCTCCCGGGACCATCACCCCCAACACCAAGCTGCGCAACACCGTCCCCGAGAGCCTAGTCAACGGCAGCGGTGGTAGGGGGTAAAGAATGCCCTATAGCTAGGGAAAGGGGGAAGTAGTGACCCCTGACCAAACCTACTGCTGGTCTCTGGGGTCCCTCTTCAACCTAGATAGGTTCCACCGAGCTGGATACCTTACCCTAGGATGATCCTAGAACTGTGCCCTAGATAGGGAATGGGTGGGATAGGCTCTTCGTCAACCACCACTAAATACTGAAGGAAGACACAAGTGAACAATACAGGGGAAACACGACTGCCATCACCAGAGCCTTGGTAGATTGCAAAAGCCAAGCACTTATCTGAGCAGCACCAACCACAGAATTCTCAGAAACACCAGAAGACGAGCTCTCCAGAGCTCAGCAAGGAACAAACTATAAACCGCACCCAAATTCCCCCAGCGTGAGGATAATAAAGGAAGTCAGAGGATACCAACTGCTATGAGCATCTGACAATTTCCCAGGGTCCTAGAGTTCACTGGCTTCGGAAACAGAGAACTATCAGATAACAACGCGTGATCTTTTAGCACTCGCTGCCACTTGATTGTCAACCGGCCGTGACACCTCCATGACAGGCCAAGACATATCCATGACAGGTTACTTCAGTAACCAATTCTTCGTAATCATCTTTCTGGTATTTTAGCAATAGTCAGTTATTCGGCCATCATTTGTGGTAATTCTCCAATATATCTCAACATCCCCATTATAAAATCTCTTGGCACCCTTACACCATAAAATCTATAAATGAATTCTATTAACTTCCTCCAAAGGTCGAGAGAAATGTAAAAAATTGCGAATTCAATCATTACCCCATGAATCCATCACAGACGACTATGAGACAAGAAGTCGTGAGCTCGACCAGCCGGCCAGGAGCATGGTGGCCTGTGATAAAACATCCAATGACTCACTGCCAGAGCCACCTGACCGCTGCAGCCAATCATGGACTGCAGATGGAACGTCGGAGTCTCTTTTTCCTGTGTAAGCGCAGACTACCGAGCAGCATGTGCTAGATCCAGGTGGGAGTCAGTGGTTGAGTATCACTTCTTTAGTTATTTTTTACATCTCCAAACCACCTGTGAACAAACCCTTCCTATCAAATGTTGATGGATGCAAAATATAAAGTTTGGCTTAAACTTTTAAATCAATTTTCACCGTGTAATTTTACAAATTTTCCCAAAAAGTTACCGATACTGCTATTCCTGGCACAAATATCCGTATAGTTGACTTACGATCCACTCCCATCCAGATTTTCAAGTTATCTTATTAGCAAATTGCTCTTAGTTAATCATCTTAGGCATCACATTTCCATTTTGTGGCCAACACAAGTAAACTTTAAGTCAAATCCTTCTTTCCAATCCTCTTGAAAAATACCGTCCTTGGAAGCTAAATGTTCTTGGATCTTCTCATTGTGCTCAAGATATCTCCAAGACTAATTAGATAACAAAGATCCTGGAGGTATAAACATTACTAATCACCATCGTACATACTGTCTATCCATCCTTTCCGTTTCCTCAAAGGGGAATATATCAGCGATATTATTTTACTACCAAATAATACATTTTTTTCTTATCTGTTTTTATTTTTTAATTATAGATTTTCTAAATTCTATTTTCCTCCCAATGGAGACAGCAATAAACAGGCTCAGACCTATTACTATGGAAAACATGTAAAAATTGAGAGACTTACCACGCAAAAATGGCTAGTATTATGTGAGCCCAACAGCCAACGGCAAGGTGACCTCTTTTTGTTGGGTCCTTATCAAACTAATGTCTCTCTTTGGGTTAAAAAAACCTACAATTTATGGGCGGACAGAAACCTGCAAATGAAGAATTAAATTGGCCTAAGGCTGCAAACTTGTAAATCCTCAAGGAACAGAGTGCGCACTTTCAGGGTTCTCCGTTGCCAGCGCCGGAAGCTAGTGGGCATGGATCTCAAGTATCTCATTTGCATACATGTGGTCACGTACAGATTACATGTTCGTGGCCTCGCTTAATACAAGTGAATTGAGCAAGGTTGGACATATCTAGTCAGAATGTGGCTGATCGCCCCACAGCGACGACGCTGGAGAATCCTGACAGAATCCTGACAGCATGTACAGTACGCTCTAAGGATTCACTAGTCTGCGGTCGCATTAATTGACCTGGCTCTCACTTGTCTTCTTGAGTCCAGTCAACAGTATAGTCTTCACTGGACCATCTTCGGTGTCTTATGGCACTTGGCATCTTTGGTGACTCCGGCTGTCACGCTAGGTACAGGGATATATCAAGCGAATGACGAAAGGGGAGTGAAACCCTGTGTCTAGGGAAAGGGAAGATGTTGACCACTAAGCAAACCTACTGATGGTCCATGGGGTCCCTCACCACCCTAGATAGGTTCTGCACCTATGGGCCAAGTCGGATACCTGACTCTAGGTATCTCTATTGCTGGGCCCTAAATAGGGAAAGGATGGGATGAGCTCTTCGTCAACCCTACTAAACACTATAGATGACACAAGGAGGACACACGGGGAAAAAGCATGAACTACTTATCCACAGATGACATAGGTCATCCACAGACGTTTCGGTCAAAAACCTTCATCAGTGTCATACCTGACTATGCCAGTTGCCAAGTTGCTATACCTTCTGAGGACCCATTGCTAGTACACTGATGAAGGTTTTTGACCAAAACGTCTGTGCTTGTGCTGGTCCTACAAGTTCTTCTCAATAAAAGACCACTATTCACATTTATCTTGAGTGCCAAGTTTTTACATCTGTCTGTCACCCGGGACAAAATTTTGGAGATGATAATAGGAGCAGAGAAAAAGGTTGACGAGGCTGTGACCTTGTCAGCATAGTTAGTGCAGAAGACACCAAAGATGTTGGGTGCCGGAATACGTCAAAGGTAGCTTAGTAAAGGCGACTGACCAGACCAGAAAAGAAAACCGGTTGGAAGCAGCATGGTGCGACCGGTGAGATATATCTCAGAGCAAAATTTTGTGTCTTTGACTCGCAACGTATAGATTCGGTGAGCAGAATTTCTTGGGGAAAATCAAGTTCGAATTTCGTCAGATTCGATCTTCAAAAAGTCTAAAGTGTCTCCAATACTTGTCTACTGAAACTTTTTCCAACACCGGAAAACCCTTACGTAGGCCAATTGTTGGGACAATTCATGATTTTACTCCAAATACAGGGCTTTCATTCCCAGTTGAGAAAATGAGAACGTTCCATGTCTAGTATCTTACGGCTTCCTCTGGCCTCCAGGCTTTGCTATATATACACGCCATGTGTTTTTGGTTATGCAGTTAGAGGTTACACACTTTCGGCTTTACTCGTTTATACACCTATTAGAATACAGTTTCCAAAATTTTTTTTTAATGTTTTCAATTACGCTCATGTCACAGTAAAGGTGAGTCTGGCTCGGGTCGTGGGAAAGTGGAGCACACGTGTGTGGTACGCTAATCCAATATGTTTGGGAAAGCAGTAGCTTTATTGCTTTATCGGGAATAATTTTTTACACACCTTACTAAGGGTGGTCCTCTACTTTCCTGATGGTTCCTAATGAAATTAAGACCGGGGGTATCGGCCATGAAAACAGCCATACATGAAAGGAACCACAACACGGCGCTGATATCTATGTTATTGTTTCTTATCATCGTAACCTTCAAAAACCTTACAAGGCCCGGTGCCAAATATTAATATTATTCCAAGTTCTCATTTTTCCTCCTCTGTGTTTTCTCATCTTACCTACGATTCCTTCTAAAAAGTATGGTTTGCTTTTTAGGATAACCTAAACTTGTGCCACCTGGAAGAACCGGGGAATTCAGAGAAGATTCAACCAAGAAGAAGAAGGACACCTCATTCCTATAAAGTGGCTTGTATTTCTACGCAACCTGATAGTCAAATAGTCCATAGAGGTCCACCAAGTGCCTACAGGGGCCTCATCACAAATTTCCAGGACTTTAATATTGATGATCTAGCCTTAAAATAGGTCAACAATATCAGAAAAGTGGACGTCCAACTCCTGGTGCCCAAAGATCAGCTGATTACAGGCGCCACAGACCACTGGATGTCCAAGTGAATGGAAGAGCGCTTGCCCCACCATTCATGGTGCTCTACATGTTATACAGAGCTGTGCCTCCACAATGGTGGGCTCTTAAAAGTAAAGTGTTTTTTTCTTAAATGTATTTTTTTCCATATCTCTATCTATATTTTAGAAAAAAATGTTTTATAATTTTCACAATGGCCACAAAGTGTAATTCTAGACTCCTTTTCTTAATGTTGCACAGATGACTTTTCAGATTTCTCATTATCATGACAGGATACAATGATTCATAACACCTCTATATACAGTAGATAACAGGATCCACTATTTACAATAGGTAATGTCACAGCTCCCCTCCTCCCCTCCTGTACAATGACTGATAACACCTCTATATACAGTAGATAACACAGGATCCACTATTTACAATAGGTAATGTCACAGCTCCCCTCCTCCCCTCCTGTACAATGACAGAGAACACATCTATATACAGTAAATAACACAGGACCCACCATTCACCATAAGTGCTGTCAAAGCTCACCTCTTCCTCCTCCTGTACAATGACTGATAACACCTTTATATACAGTAAATAACACAGGATCCACCATTCACAATAGGTGATATCACAGCTTACCTCTTCCCCCTCCTGTACAATGACTTATAACACCTCTATATACAATAGATAACACAGGATCCACCATTCACAATAGGTGATGGCACAGCTCACCTCCTCCCTTTTGTACAATGAATGAAAACATCTTTATATACAGTAGATAACACTGGATCCACCATTCACAATAGGTGATGTCACAGCTCACCTCCTCACCCGCTTGTACAATGACTGATAACACCTGTATATGCTGTAGATAACATAGGGTCCATCATTCAGAATAGGTAATGTCGTAGCTCACCTCCTCCTCCTCTTATACAATTGCTGATAACACCTCTATATACAGTAGTTAAACAGTATCCAGCATTCACAATAGGTTATGTCACAGCTCACCTCCTCCTCCCCCTGTTCAATAACTGACAACACCTCTATATCGAGTAGTTGAGAAAGGCTCACCATTTGCAACAGGTAATGCTCACCTCCTCCTCCACTTGCACAATGACTGATATCACATTTATGAGCACTAGATAACACAAGATCCACTATTCATAGTAAGAGATATCACAGCTCACCTCTTCCTCCACCCGTACACTGACTGATAACTCTATATCCAATATATAACACAGGATCCACCATTCACAATAGGTGATGTCACAGCTCATCTCCTCCCCTCCTATACAATGACTGATAACACCTCTATATACAGTAGATAACGCAGGATCCACCATTCACAATAGGTGATGTCACAGCTCACCTCCTCCCCTTCCTGTACAATGACTGATAAAACCTCTATATACAGTAGATAATGCAGGATCCACCATTTACAATAGGTGATGTCACAGCTCACCTCCTCCTCCTGTACATTAACTTATAACACCTCTATATACATTAGATAACACAGGATAGACCATTCACAATAGATGATGACCCAGCTCACCTCAAAGCTTCTCCTATACATTGTTATGTTAAAAACAGACAGCCAAAAAGGTTGCCAATCTTCCAGATCAGTTCCTAAAAACAGAAAATGAGAAAACTGATGGCATTTTGTAACAGACAAATGTGAACAGGTGCAAAACTGAACATAAAATATACTTTAACAAATATACAGCTGGGTCCCTATCTAAAAGCCTCTACTCGGGCTGAACAGCCTAAAATATTATGAGCAGACAGGAATCTGCTAATAGGAATTTAAAAATCGCCCTAAGCTGGTGTCACGATGTTACTTTAGGATAGCAAGGGACAGGGGGCTCCTATGCTCAAATAGAGGATCCTAGCCTATCTTTCACCTCTGGATTACTCCTAATGGTGGAGATACTGAAGTCCCGTGTCTTTCTATACTCCTGAGAAATACTACTCTAGGAAATTAATAATCACCTTAAGCTGGTGTCACGATGTTACTTCAGGATAGCGAGGGACAGGGGGCTCCTATGCTGTCTTTTGCACTAGGGGATTCTAGGCTAGGCCTTACTTATGGATTACTCCTTATGGTGGAGGCACTCGAGTCCCATGCCTTTCTATACTCCTGAGAAATACTACTCTAGGAAATTAAGAATCGTCTTAAGCTGCTGTCACAATGTTACTTCGCAATAGCGAGGGACAGGGGGCGCCTATGCTGTCCCTTACTAGGGGATCCTAGGCTATCCCTCACTTCTGGGTTACTCCTTATGGTGGAGACGCTGGAGTCTCATGCTTTTCTATACTCCTGAGAAATACTACTCTAGGAAATTAAGAATCGCCTTAAGCTGGTGTCACGATGCTACTTTGGGATAGCGAAGGACAGGGGGCTCCTATGCTATCTTCTACACTAGGGGATCCTAGGCTAGCTCCAACTTACGGGTTACACCTTATGGCAGAGACACTCGACTCTCATGCCTTTCTATACTCCTGAGAAATACTACTCTAATACCTCCAAGAAGGGCAGGAGCGACATGGTAACCAGATAAGGATAAACATGGGAAAACTAACACACTGCACACACACAATAAGAAACTCGAGATAAAAACAAGAACAGGGTGGTAGCAACAAAAAGACAACAAGGGTTAACTCCTCAACCGCACACAGCAACAGGTATCAAACCAGATTGTTTGTATCACCACACTTCCCCAGACCAAGTAAGCTAAACTATAGCTAGCATAGATGGAAGGATCCAGCCAGCATATATAGGAGGGGAGCAGATGTGATTGGCTCCGCCACAGCAGGTGATCAAAGGAGACTAATAACCAGACTAGCAGAGATTAACTCCTGCTAGCCTGACTATGAATTAGCACTTAGCAGGTCGATGCCCAAGTCTGCCTTCATAGATCACAGACACCAGAGGAGTTATGAGGCGGCGTGTTAGAATCTGTAGTCTGAACAGAACCCGAGGCCTTAGATAATGACACTGGTTTATTTTCTGTTTCTTTATGGTAGAATGTGTATTGTGTAACTCTCAGATATCATATACCGAGAAAGAAAATAACGCTAAACTCAAGTTTTACCGAATGTTAATAATTTTGGCTCTATCTCTGTTTGGCAGGAACACTTCAGACACTATATATACTTTCCGACAGTGGTATGAAGAGCAGTACCCCCCACAGTGTGTGTGCGCAATCACTGGCGTGGCTGTAACATGTTCCGTGTGCTCGAAGAAGATCTGTAGTGTGAGCAATGTAGACCTGGGGGGCAGAAAACGTCTTTGGAGCGTGAAGAAATGAAACATCAAGAAGCTGAGGAAGCAGTTACCGAAGGAAGGTGTCAGTAAGTTACACCCTTCCCCTGCCAAGTGGACAGAAAGGAAATCAAAGATGAATCCCAAAGATATAAAATGTTAAAGGGCTTTTCCAGTATTAGAACAGTGATGGCTTATCCATAACAATGTCACTCTAGGCATCGAGAAGTACCAAAAGAATAGAAAAAGGGAAGGGAAACCCTGTCTCTAGGGAAGAGGGAGATTGTGACCTCTGACCAAACCTACTGCTGGTCCCTGGGGTCCTTCATCAACCTAGATAGGTTCCGCACCTATGCGCCGAGCCGGATACCTGACCCTTGGTATCCCTAAAGCTGGACCCTCACCACCCTAAATAAGTTCCTCACCCATGCGCCGAGCCAAATGCCTGACCTTAGGTATCTCTAGTGCTGGGCCCTCACCACACTAGATAGGTTCCACACCTATGCGCCGAGCCGGATACCTGACCCTAGGAATCCCTAAAGCTGGACCCTCACCACCCTAGATAAGTTCCTCACCTATGCACAGAGCCGGATACCTGACCCTAGGAATCCCTAAAATAGGACACTCACCACCCTAGATAAGTTCCTCACCTATGCACCGAGCCGGATACCTGACCCTTGGAATCCCTAAAGCTGGGCCCTCACCACCCTAGTTAAGTTCCTCACCTATGCACAGAGCCGAATACCTGACCCTAGGAATCCCTAAAGCTGGGCCCTCACCACCCTAGTTAAGTTCCTCACCTATGCACCGAGCCGGATACCTGACCCTTGGAATCCCTAAAGCTGGGCCCTCACCACCCTAGTTAAGTTCCTCACCTATGCACAGAGCCGGATACCTGACCCTAGGAATCCCTAAAGCTGGACCCTCACCACCCTAGATAAGTTCCTCACCTATGCACAGAGCCGGATACCTGACCCTAGGAATCCCTAAAGCTGGACCCTCACCACCCTAGATAAGTTCCTCACCTATGCATAGAGCCGGATACCTGACCCTAGGAATCCCTAAAATTGGACACTCACCACCCTAGATAAGTTCCTCACCTATGCACCGAGCCGGATACCTGACCCTTGGAATCCCTAAAGCTGGGCCCTCACCACCCTAGTTAAGTTCCTCACCTATGCACAGAGTCGGATACCTGACCCTAGGAATCCCTAAAGCTGGGCCCTCACCACCCTAGTTAAGTTCCTCACCTATGCACCGAGCCGGATACCTGACCCATGGAATCCCTAAAGCTGGGCCCTCACCACCCTAGTTAAGTTCCTCACCTATGCACAGAGCCGGATACCTGACCCTAGGAATCGCTAAAGCTGGACCCTCACCACCCTAGATAAGTTCCTCCCCTATGCACAAAACCGGATACCTGACCCTAGGAATCCCTAAAGCTGGACACTCACCACCCTTGATAAGTTCCTCACCTATGCGCCGAGCAGGATACCTTACCCTAGGTATCCCTAGTGCTGGACTCTGAACACCATAGATAAGTTTCTCATCTATGCACCGAGCCAGATACCTGACCCTAGGTATACCTAGAGCTGGACCCTTAATAGGGAACAGGGGGATGTGCTCTTCTCCAACCCCACTAAACACTAGAGAAGACACAAGGAGGACACACAGGTGGAAAATGCATGAACTATTTATCCACAGATGACTCAAGTAGGAGTTCAACAAAGTTTCAGCAATGATACCACAGAGGAGTACAAGCCACCTGCTTGCAACCAAGGCTTGAATGAACTCAATAATATCACCAGCACCAGTCCAAGGAAGATGGGAGTATTTAAGCACATGGAGAATACTAATAATCAGCAGCTGGGTGGAAGGTGAACTCCGTTGGGTCCTAAAGGGGAAGATGAAAACCCAGCAGGAAAGCTACCTAGTAGAATAAATACCAAAACTAGGAACAATAGAAAGTTTGGGAGCAACCAAATGCTGTCATCTTCTATTGCCAGAAACCCCATGACTGTCTGTCACCCATGACAAAAATAGGCCGATCATCAGTAGGGGTCCACAGTGTTCCAGAAACATAGCATGCCCACATTGCCCACCAATGCCTACTTGCTCCATGTGCTTCATGGTGGCTGTGCTTGGTATTGCAGTTTACTTCAAAGGGACAGTGTTGCTAAACATAGCACAGGGGAGCAAGTTCTCCCTCTCTTAAAGAAACATCCTATGTGGCTTTCAACTCTGGTTGAATATTAAAATTATTGGTTTTAAAGGGAGTCTGTGTGCCCAATGTCACAGTATATACTAAGTAAATAGCTTTAGGATGTGCTTTGTTACCCCTTGACTAAGCACGTTGTGCAAAATGTGCCTGACACTTGGACTCCCTGATGCGATGTTGCCCCCTGACAAAGCACATTGTGCAAAATGTGCCTGACATTTGGACTCCCTGATGCGATGTTGCCCCCTGACAAAGCACATTGTGTAAAATGTGCCTGACACTTGCACTCCCTGATGCGATGTTACCCCTGACAAAGTATGTTGTGCAAAATGTGCCTGACACTTGGACTCCCTGATGCGACAACTGTTCATTATCTCTCTGTCATAGGGTGGCAGGGGAAATTGGCCCTAAGGCTAGGGGGGCCTAGCTGTCTATGATCCCAGAGATACATCTGATGGTGATGATGTCTGGGCCGCCTTCCTACCCCTACTCCTGACCAGCCCTGATATAGTACCCCTTCCCTCCCTACCCCGAGTGTAGAGGGCCAGGACAGGAGCATGTAATCACCAATAGTGATAGTCAAACAGGGGAAATGAAAACTATCACACCACAGGCTTACACAGAGTAATCAGACAACAAGTGATGAAGAGGAAAACCAGACGACAGGAGAAATTCCACAGCATACAGTAAATGACCAGACTGGAAAACAACAGCACACGGACCAGTTTAGCAGAAAGCTATAGACGGCATAGGAAGACAAATTCCTCCATCTTAAAAAGGCGGGGAGTACCTGTGATAGGTCTCCCACAACATGTGATCCAAAAGGTAACTAGCAGAAATTAACTTCTGCTATTCTGATCACTAATGAGCACACAGCTGGTTGATGGCCGAACCTGTCTGTACAGCACCAGAGAATGAATAGTGAGTAGTGTCAGAGTCTGCGGTTTGAAGAGTGTCTGATGCCGCCATGACAGTCGGCGAGTTTAGAGTAAAACACCGTTGCTGTTGTTTTTACAAATTAATTAGGATTTTTCTTCTTTTTGCATATATATATATAAGGAATTTGCACCATCGCATGTACAATCACAAAATTTTGCACAGACACTCCATTTGACTCAGGAAATGTCATAGACTATGTTTTGAGGGGACATTTTAACCCCGCACTTTACAGTTATTCGCCAAAAAACCTGCCTCCATTAAATCAATGGAGCTGGGAGCCACAATGCAGCCAGAACGTCAGAAGAATGTGCATCTGTAGCGCCCTGGACTAGCCAGGTAGTCACAGACAGGCCCTTGCACAAACACCTGTCCCCTAAAATGGTAACAGCAGCCAACCTAAAAAACCCTGAGTCACCCCTCTCAGGCCTTGACGTTCACACCAGGTTGGCCACGCCCACCGAGGAGTTCGGATAGCCTGAGGAGGGAAAACACAGCAGATGAAGTTAGGGAGGAGAGGAGAGTACTAGAAAAGTGAAAACGTCTGTCAGGGATCTGGGTCGTAGCCCAGATACCCTGTGGCCAGGAGGCAGATGGTGGTTACCGCCTGCAGGAGTCAGGAAGACGGCTGGTGGAACCGTAAGGGACCGGGACAGGGTAGTGGCCCGCCGGTACCGAACCGGAGAACCAACTGGAAACCAGAGCACCAGGAAGGGTACTCAGACCCAGAACGAGGCCCAGAAACCACTGGTCTGAGTCGAATTAACTGATTGGGGTCTGGACCTTAGGTTCTTTTCCACCCAAGTCCCGACTGAAGACAACAGCCCAACAAGGGGGATAGAAAGCCACCGCTCAGGCAGAGAGATCCCATGGGCCAGCATCTTCGGGCAAATGGGCTCTCCTGACACACACACAAAGCCGGGGAGCGGACTCCCTTTGCTGAGGCATAGGCAGTCAACACAACATAAATAGGTGCAGGAGAAAGGCGGGGACCACCAAACCGGGTGGGGGACCGGACGCGGCCACCGACCACCATCTTTTTGGTTTACCAGAGACTCCGGTGTATCTGTCATAGTGAGTACAGCAGTGCCCTCAGGCCGCGCACCGCCCCGCATCGCACCAACACGCCCACGCTCCCACATCCTAACCCCAGCAACTGGGCCCCGGGACCATCAACCCCCTACCCACGGAGGGGTTAACACCTGGCTGCGCAACACCTTCCCCGGGAGTCTAGTCAATGGCAGCGGTGGTGTCCACACTCACCACGACCCGTGGGTGGTGTCACGAACTTAAACCCAAAACCATGGCTCCGGCCGTGAACCTCCCCACTGAAACCCCTCACGTAGCACCAGCCTCCCTTCAAAGTGACGTGACCCCCGGGTCCGGAGGCACTCGAGCCACCCACCGACGAGCCCGGACCCGGAAAGAGACAGATACAGACAGGGAAAGAGACAGACACAGATAGGGAAAGAGACATATACAGACAGGGAAAGAGACAGACAGAGACAGACACAGACAGGGAAAGAGACAGACACAGACAGGGAAAGACAGACAGGGAAAGAGACAGACAGGGAAAGAGACAGACACAGACAGGGAAAGAGACAGACACAGACAGGGAAAGAGACAGACACACACACACAGGGAAAGAGACAGACAGGGAAGGAGACAGACAGGGAAAGAGACAGACAGACAAAGAGACAGACACAGGGAAAGAGGCAAACACAGGGAAAGAGACAGACATAGACAGACAGGGAAAGAGATAGAGAGAGAAAGAGACAGACAGGGAAAGAGACAGAGAAAAAGACAGACAGTCAGACAGGAAAAGAGACAGACAGACAAAGAGATAGAAAAAGACAGACAGACACAGACAGAGAGACAGACAGACAGAGAGGGAGACAGACAGAGACTGGGAGAGAAACAGAGAGACAGTTACTATCCCGGACATCGCCGGGTGCTACAGCTCATATATATATACACACAGTATATATATATATATATATATATATATATATCTCCTTCTTTAAGTGTGTTGCGTTACCTTTTAAACTTTTAATATTTAATATTGTCCTTGTTTGTTTTTATGTGAATTATTTCCTACAGTCTCCAATATTGCACCGATCACATATAGTCATATTCCTACTTTGTATTTGTACGATCTGTTTTTCTAACTGTATAGAACTGCACAGGATAGATGATAAATGTACCGCATGTTATCACAGGAGTTGTGCCTGCTGAAACCACCACCAATTTCACTCATGAGTGGCCTAAAATCCCCTGTGAGATTGAAGCAGTAGTGAGCATGTGCAAACACTACTCCAATGGTTGCACATGCTCTCTACCACTTCATTCACACAGATGACTCTGGGACCTGTGATCTCCCGCAATACTTTAGATAAGTGGGACAACCTCTCTAGATTTAGATTAAATTTGGCAAATATCCAAATACATGCATAGTAATTTATTCTTCCTTTGAAGAATTAGTATATTGTAATTTATTTTAATCCAAGACAATTGATTGATTTTTATATTGCTGTTACTGACAATCAAAGAGGTGTAAAGGAGATAGAAGAGATAAGAGATTATGAGCTATTAGTATATATAAAAAAATAAACACATGTCACATTAACATGGGGATTAATGCCATACCTCCTGATAGCGTAACTGACAAACCCACTGGCACAGTGAAGATGAAGCCTAGCCTGCATTAATGATCTCCTCCTCTGCCCAGTCACACCCTCATTCTGCCGGATCGTACCCCTTCTCAACAAGTCTGGACACTTTTTAGGTTATAGAATTAGAACTGGCAGCTTGAAATTGGAAGTATGTTCTCACCGTAAGGCAGAAAACATGGTTATTGTAATGCCTAAGTGTTGTGAATACATACCGTAAATCATATTCGCTAATCTGGATCCAAAAGGCACCATTGGCAGCACAACTAGGGCATCACATGTAGCACCCTCAATAATTGGGACCATTGGGCTAAAGAAGAGCCATTGCAAACAAAGTAGGAGGCTATGACACTAGGCACTAATCTTGGTGTCAAGAAGACTATTGGATACCGGGGAATCAGCGCCACTAAACTGTCCCTCCAGCTAGGGGGCCCTATGCTATCCCTAATCTCAGGGATACCCCTAATGGTAGGGATGCCTGAGTCTACTTCCTGGCGGTACTCCTAACCAGTCCTGATCTGATTCCCCCTACCCCAGGGAGGTGCGGGACAGGAGTGTATGGAAACCCACAGAAATAGACAAACAAGGGAAACCAATACTCTGTCACTCAGTGTAATGTAGTCACTACTTACGGGTATGTACAAACAGAAGAGTGGTCAGGAAAGCCGGTGTCTGGTAACAGGAGGACACATGTGGATTCAGGGTGAAGGTCAGGGTGTGGATACAGAGGTGAAGTCAGGTAACAATCCAGGGGTCAGAATTCCAGGAAGGCACGTAATAGATTCAGGGAGTAAACGGAGACGTGGTCAGGTAAAGGTCCGAGAGCTAAAGCCAGGAGTTCACGACAGGAACAGGGAGTGGGCAGACAGGAGTCACTCATAACAACAGTCCGGGGTCAAGAAAAAATAGATCGGAACACTAGCAGGAACACAGCAGGTGTGATGCGAGACACTGCTTACAGGTAGAGTAGTCAGGAAAGCCAGGGTCTGTTAACAGGTGGAGACTTATAGACACAGGGAGTACACAGAGGCGTAGGTAGGTCATAATCTAGGGGTCAGAATTCCAAGGAAGGCATGTAATAGTTTCAGCGAGTAAACTGAGATTTGGTCAGGTAACAGTCCGAGATCTAAAGCCAGGAAGTCACGACCGGAACAGGGAGCTGGCAGAGTGGAGTCAAACATCAGTCCAGGATCGAGAAACAACAGATCAGAACACTAGCGGGAACACAGGCCAACAGCACAACTACAGAACCAGAATGTACGACTGGCAAGGTTCTGGGGGAGCATGCTCAGTAAAGAAGAAAAGCAATTACCAGGAACGTCGAACACCTGAGTAATCAGCACCTCCCAGAACCAACATGGAATCCTGCGCTGTCAATCAACCTGCCAGCTCAGTAGCCCAGGAAAACACAGCAGAGCATCTAGTGTGCAAGATGCTCTGCACAGAAGAATTGTGTCACTGCTAGCTCAGAAGTCCAGGAAAGCGCGGCAGAGCATCTCCTATTGTGCAAGATGCTCCACACATACGAATTGTGACAGTCAGCAGACACAGAGGTAGAAGACAATAAGAGATTCCAGAGGAAAAACAAGAGCAAGAAGGAAGGTACAAAATAACAAGGGTAAATTTCCCCAGCCGCAATGAGCAAATAGCACAATTTTCACCTGAGAATCTGGAACACCACACCACATAGACTAATATAAGAACTATAGCTGGCAAGGGTAAAAGATTCCATCCAGCATAAATAGGAGGGGAGAAGATGTGATTGGCTTCCCCACCACATGTGATCAAAGAAGATTGGCAGTATATTGGCCCTCTATTGCATTATATGCTGTATATGCCAACTACGTACTTGCTGATGACAGATCTGAAAATACAGGCACAGGGAACTGTTGTTTTTAAAATTTGTAGCACTATAATTTAGACAATATACGGCAAAATTATTAGGGTGCTGCATTTGGTTTTTGGGGTACTTTATAGTTTGGTATATACGTCAATTACTGCTTTGATGATTGATCTACAAACTGTGGAGCTAAGCACTGTTTTTTATAAGAAGTTTATAGAACTTTTACCTAGACAGTATATGGTGGTATTATAAGGGCACAGTGTTGCGCATTTTATTGGTATTGTATATTTAGGTCCTTAGGACAATGCCACTACTCTTATGTGTGACCTCAGGTCTCAGGAGATGAGAACCATGTTAAATGTGGCAGAGACGGATGTAGATTTTCCAGTGCCCGGGGTATGAATTCAGTTTGGTGCTGCCCCCTCCTCACGCAGTCTGAATAGTCGTTTTACAACCACTCATTCATATGGGATTTGCACACTACAGTCATGTGCCGAAGAGCTGCTCTTCCTAATATTCTCAATGTCAAGTGGAAAACTACAGCCCCTGCTTCATTGAGGGAAGCAGGAAGAACAGCTTTCACCATACCACCATACCATGACCAGACCACATATTACCACCGACAGTGATCAAATAGTACCATACACAAAGAGAAATATCACTATACCATGACTAGACCACATAACACCACCACATAGTGACTGAATAATACAAAACTGATAAATAATAAAAGCCTCACACTATCCAGTTTCTATATTGTGACCCCTCACACTTTTCTCCTCCATACTGTCTCCTTACACTATTCCATTCAAAAGTCTCCTCACACATACTGTCAAAGCTTACATTTTGCCCCTCACTAACCATACTGTTTCCTTTGAAAGCCGCAAGTACAATTGAATGCTGGGAGTTACCATGCTTTCTCTGAGCCGGCTGTCAGCTTAACAGCCGGGTCAGAGAAAGGCCAAATCCCAGTCCAGGGGCGGCAATAAGCTGCCATTGGGGACACATCACAGACCACCTCATCAGTAAACCACCAGCTGCGCCTGCGGCAAATGCCCTGCTCACCCCTCCCCCCAGGATACATCCCTGTATATGGAATGCTTAAACAAATGACGTTCTAGAAGACGTCAGAAGAGACGCTTCACGCAAAACAACATTTTTTTTGCCTTCAGCTTCAAAAATAATGTGGGTATGCATATTCATAAATTAAGAATTAATCCTAACAGTATCTTCGAGAGAGGGCAAAAACGAAGTGTGAACAGAGCCTTACTATAAATCATGCTCACTGTAGTATAAATTTAATTAGTTTACATTGTTACACTTATTCATGTGTGTAAATAGCCATATATATATATATATATATATATATATATATATATATATATATATCCTCCTCGCTATATAAATATCCATATATGTACCCTTATTAAGTATATATATTTTTTATATATATACTGCATATATATATATATATATATATATATACTGTGTATATATATATATCTATATTTTTTATATATATATATATATATATATATATATATATATATATGTGTGTGCACAGTATCCATATATGTACCTTTATTATGTTTCCTGTATATACAGTTAGGTCCAGAAATATTTGGACAGTGACACAATTTTCGCGAGTTGGGCTCTGCATGCCACCACATTGCATTTGAAATGAAACCTCTACAACAGAATTCAAGTGCAGATTGTAACGTTTAATTTGAAGGTTTGAACAAAAATATCTGATAGAAATTGTAGGAATTGTACACATTTCTTTACAAACACTCCACATTTTAGGAGGTCAAAAGTAATTGGACAAATAAACCAAACCCAAGCAAAATATTTTTATTTTCAATATTTTGTTGCGAATCCTTTGGAGGCAATCACTGCCTTAAGTCTGGAACCCATGGACATCACCAAACGCTTGGTTTCCTCCTTCTTAATGCTTTGCCAGGCCTTTACAGCCGCAGCCTTCAGGTCTTGCTTGTTTGTGGGTCTTTCCGTCTTAAGTCTGGATTTGAGCAAGTGAAATGCATGCTCAATTGGGTTAAGATCTGGTGATTGACTTGGCCATTGCAGAATGTTCCACTTTTTTGCACTCATGAACTCCTGGGTAGCTTTGGCTGTATGCTTGGGGTCATTGTCCATCTGTACTATGAAGCGCCGTCCGATCAACTTTGCGGCATTTGGCTGAATCTGGGCTGAAAGTATATCCCGGTACACTTCAGAATTCATCCGGCTACTCTTGTCTGCTGTTATGTCATCAATAAACACAAGTGACCCAGTGCCATTGAAAGCCATGCATGCCCATGCCATCACGTTGCCTCCACCATGTTTTACAGAGGATGTGGTGTGCCTTGGATCATGTGCCATTCCCTTTCTTCTCCAAACTTTTTTCTTCCCATCATTCTGGTACAGGTTGATCTTTGTCTCATCTGTCCATAGAATACTTTTCCAGAACTGAGCTGGCTTCATGAGGTGTTTTTCAGCAAATTTAAATCTGGCCTGTCTATTTTTGGAATTGATGAATGGTTTGCATCTAGATGTGAACCCTTTGTATTTACTTTCATGGAGTCTTCTCTTTACTGTTGACTTAGAGACAGATGCACCTACTTCACTGAGAGTGTTCTGGACTTCAGTTGATGTTGTGAACGGGTTCTTCTTCACCAAAGAAAGTATGCGGTGATCATCAACCACTGTTGTCATCCGTGGACGTCCAGGCCTTTTTGAGTTCCCAAGCTCACCAGTCAATTCCTTTTTTCTCAGAATGTACCCGGCTGTTGATTTTGCTACTCCAAGCATGTCTGCTATCTCTCTGATGGATTTTTTCTTTTTTTTCAGCCTCAGGATGTTCTGCTTCACCTCAATTGAGAGTTCCTTAGACCGCATGTTGTCTGGTCACAGCAACAGCTTCCAAATGCAAAACCACACACCTGTAATCAACCCCAGACCTTTCAACTACTTCATTGATTACAGGTTAATGAGGGAGACGCCTTCAGAGTGAATTGCAGCCCTTAGAGTCCCTTGTCCAATTACTTTTGGTCCCTTGAAAAAGAGGAGGCTATGCATTACAGAGCTATGATTCCTAAACCCTTTCTCCGATTTGGATGTGAAAACTCTCATATTGCAGCTGGGAGTGTGCACTTTCAGCCCATATTATATATATAATTGTATTTCTGAACATGTTTTTGTAAACAGCTAAAATAACAAAACTTGTGTCACTGTCCAAATATTTCTGGACCAAACTGTATATAGTATCCATATATGTAACTTTATTATGTATCTGTATATATATATACAGTATCCATATATGTACCTTTATTATGTATCTGTATGTATACAGTATCTATACATGTACCTTTATTATATTTCCAGTATATACAGTGCCTACAAGTAGTCTTCAACCCCCTGCCGATTTAGCAGGTTTGATAAGATGCAAATAAGTCAGAGCCTGCAAACTTCAAACAAGAGCAGGATTTATTAACAGATGCATAAATCTTACAAACCAACAAGTTATGTTGCTCAGTTAAATTTTAATAAATTTTCAACATAAAAGTGTGGGTCAATTATTATTCAACCCCTAGGTTTAATATTTTGTGGAATAACCCTTGTTTGCAATTACAGCTAATAATCGTCTTTTATAAGACCTGATCAGGCCGGCACAGGTCTCTGGAGTTATCTTGGCCCACTCCTCCATGCAGATCTTCTCCAAGTTATCTAGGTTCTTTGGGTGTCTCATGTGGACTTTAATCTTGAGCTCCTTCCACAAGTTTTCAATTGGGTTAAGGTCAGGAGACTGACTAGGCCACTGCAACACCCTGATTTTTTCCCTCTTGAACCAGGCCTTGGTTTTCTTGGCTGTGTGCTTTGGGTCGTTGTCTTGTTGGAAGATGAAATGACGACCCATCTTAAGATCCTTCATGGAGGAGCAGAGGTTCTTGGCCAAAATCTCCAGGTAGGCCGTGCTATCCATCTTCCCATGGATGCGGACCAGATGGCCAGGCCCCTTGGCTGAGAAACAGCCCCACAGCATGATGCTGCCACCACCATGCTTGACTGTAGGGATGGTATTCTTGGGGGTCGTATGCAGTGCCTTCCAGTCTCCAAACGTCACGTGTGTGGTTGGCACCAAAGATCTCGATCTTGGTCTCATCAGACCAGAGAACCTTGAACCAGTCTGTCTCAGAGTCCTCCAAGTGATCATGAGCAAACTGTAGACGAGCCTTGACATGACGCTTTGAAAGTAAAGGTACCTTATGGGCTCGTCTGGAACGGAGACCATTGCGGTGGAGTACGTTACTTATGGTATTGACTGAAACCAATGTCCCCACTGCCATGAGATCTTCCCGGAGCTCCTTCCTTGTTGTCCTTGGGTTAGCCTTGACTCTTCGGACAAGCCTGGCCTCGGCACAGGTGGAAACTTTCAAAGGCTGTCCAGGCCGTGGAAGGCTAACAGTAGTTCCATAAGCCTTCCACTTCCGGATGATGCTCCCAACAGTGGAGACAGGTAGGCTCAACTCCTTGGAAAGGGTTTTGTACCCCTTGCCAGCCTTGTGACCCTCCACGATCTTGTCTCTGATGGCCTTGGAATGCTCCTTTGTCTTTCCCATGTTGACCAAGTATGAGTGCTGTTCACAAGTTTGGGGAGGGTCTTAATTAGTCAGAAAAGGCTGGAAAAAGAGATAATTAATCCAAACATGTGAAGCTCATTGTTCTTTGTGCCTGAAATACTTCTTAATACTTTAGGGGAACCAAACAGAATTCTGGTGGTTTGAGGGGTTGAATAATAAATGACCCTCTGAATAAACTTTTCACAATTTAAAAAAAAAAAAAATAAAAAAAGAAATAACATTCTTTTTTGCTGCAGTGCATTTCACACTTCCAGGCTGATCTACAGTCCAAATGTCACAATGCCAAGGTGATTCCGAATGTGTAAACCTGCTAAATCTGCAGGGGGTTGAATACTACTTGTAGGCACTGTGTATAGTATCCATTTATGTATCTTTATTATGCAGCTGCGTATATATATAATGTATCCATATATGTAACTTTATTATGTATCCATATATATACAGTATCCATATATGTACCCTTATTATGTATCCGTATATATACAGTATCCATATACAGTCAGGGCCAGAAATATTTGGACAGTGACACAAGTTTTGTTATTTTAGCTGTTTACAAAAACATGTTCAGAAATACAATTATATATATAATATGGGCTGAAAGTGCACACTCCCAGCTGCAATATGAGAGTTTTCACATCCAAATCGGAGAAAGGGTTTAGGAATCATAGCTCTGTAATGCATAGCCTCCTCTGTTTCAAGGGACCAAAAGTAATTGGACAAGGGACTCTAAGGGCTGCAATTAACTCTGAAGGCGTCTCCCTCGTTAACCTGTAATCAATGAAGTAGTTAAAAGGTCTGGGGTTGATTACAGGTGTGTGGTTTTGCATTTGGAAGCTGTTGCTGTGACCAGACAACATGCGGTCTAAGGAACTCTCAATTGAGGTGAAGCAGAACATCCTGAGGCTGAAAAAAAAGAAAAAATCCATCAGAGAGATAGCAGACATGCTTGGAGTAGCAAAATCAACAGTCGGTACATTCTGAGAAAAAAGGAATTGACTGGTGAGCTTGGGAACTCAAAAAGGCCTGGGCGTCCACGGATGACAACAGTGGTGGATGATCGCCGCATACTTTCTTTGGTGAAGAAGAACCCGTTCACAACATCAACTGAAGTCCAGAACACTCTCAGTGAAGTAGGTGTATCTGTCTCTAAGTCAACAGTAAAGAGAAGACTCCATGAAAGTAAATACAAAGGGTTCACATCTAGATGCAAACCATTCATCAATTCCAAAAATAGACAGGCCAGAGTTAAATTTGCTGAAAAACACCTCATGAAGCCAGCTCAGTTCTGGAAAAGTATTCTATGGACAGATGAGACAAAGATCAACCTGTACCAGAATGATGGGAAGAAAAAAGTTTGGAGAAGAAAGGGAACGGCACATGATCCAAGGCACACCACATCCTCTGTAAAACATGGTGGAGGCAACGTGATGGCATGGGCATGCATGGCTTTCAATGGCACTGGGTCACTTGTGTTTATTGATGACATAACAGCAGACAAGAGTAGCCGGATGAATTCTGAAGTGTACCGGGATATACTTTCAGCCCAGATTCAGCCAAATGCCGCAAAGTTGATCGGACGGCGCTTCATAGTACAGATGGACAATGACCCCAAGCATACAGCCAAAGCTACCCAGGAGTTCATGAGTGCAAAAAAGTGGAACATTCTGCAATGGCCAAGTCAATCACCAGATCTTAACCCAATTGAGCATGCATTTCACTTGCTCAAATCCAGACTTAAGACGGAAAGACCCACAAACAAGCAAGACCTGAAGGCTGCGGCTGTAAAGGCCTGGCAAAGCATTAAGAAGGAGAAAACCCAGCGTTTGGTGATGTCCATGGGTTCCAGACTTAAGGCAGTGATTGCCTCCAAAGGATTCGCAACAAAATATTGAAAATAAAAATATTTTGTTTGGGTTTGGTTTATTTGTCCAATTACTTTTGACCTCCTAAAATGTGGAGTGTTTGTAAAGAAATGTGTACAATTCCTACAATTTCTATCAGATATTTTTGTTCAAACCTTCAAATTAAACGTTACAATCTGCACTTGAATTCTGTTGTAGAGGTTTCATTTCAAATCCAATGTGGTGGCATGCAGAGCCCAACTCGCGAAAATTGTGTCACTGTCCAAATATTTCTGGACCTAACTGTATGTACCCTTATTATGCATCCATATATACAGTATCCATATATGTAACTTTATTATGTTTAAAGTATATATATATATATAGTATCCATTTATGTACCCTTATTATGCATCTGTATATATACAGTATCCATATATGTATCTTTATTATGCATCCATATATACAGTATCCATATAGGTACCCTTATTATGTATCCGTATATATACAGTATCCATATATGTAACTTTATTATGCATCTGTATATATACAGTATCCATATATGTACATTTATTATGTTTCCAGTATATATAGTATTCATATATGTATCTTTATTATGCATCCGTATATACACAGTATCCATATATGTACCATTATTATGTATCTGTGTATATAATATATATATATATATATATATAGTGTCCATATATGTAACTTTATTATGTTTAAAGTATATATATAGTATCCATTTATGTACCCTTATTATGCATCTGTATATATACAGTATCCATATATGTATCTTCATTATGCATCCATATATACAGTATCCATATATGTACCCTTATTATGCATCCATATATACAGTATCCATATATGTACCCTTATGTATCCGTATATACACAGTATCCATATATGTACCCTTATTATGTATCCATATATATGCAGTATCCATATATGTACCCTTATTATGTATCTGTATATATACAGTATCCATATATGTAACTTTATTATGTTTCCAGTATATATATATATACTATCCATATATGTACCCTTATTATGTATCCATATATATGCAGTAGCCATATATGTACCCTTATTATGTATCCATATATACAGTATCCATATATGTAACATTATTATGTATCTGTGTATATATATATATATATATATATATATATAGTATCCATATATGTAGCTTTATTATGTTTAAAGTATATATATAGTATCCATTTATGTACCCTTATTATGCATCTGTATATATACAGTATCCATATACGTACCCTTATTATGTATCCGTATATATACAGTATCCATATATGTACCCTTATTATGTATCTGTATATACAGTATCATACAGTATGTACCTTTATTATGTATCTGTATATACACAGTATCCATATATGTACCTTTATTATGTATCCCATATATATACAGTGTCCATATATGTATCTTTATTATGCATCCGTATATACACAGTATCCACATATGTACCCTTATTATGTATCCGTATATACAGTATCCATACATGTACCCTTATTATGCATCCGTATATATACAGTATCCATATATGTACCCTTATTATGCATCTGTATATATACAGTATCCACATATGTACCCTTATTATGTATCCGTATATACAGTATCCATACATGTACCCTTATTATGCATCCGTATATATACAGTATCCATATATGTACCCTTATTATGCATCTGTATATATACAGTATCCACATATGTACCCTTATTATGTATCCGTATATACAGTATCCATACATGTACCCTTATTATGCATCCGTATATACACAGTATCCACATATGTACCCTTATTATGTATCCGTATATACAGTATCCATATATGTACCCTTATTATGCATCCGTATATATACAGTATCCATATATGTACCCTTATTATGTATCCGTATATACAGTATCCATATATGTACCCTTATTATGCATCCGTATATATACAGTATCCACATATGTACCCTTATTATGTATCCGTATATACAGTATCCATATATGTACCCTTATTATGCATCCGTATATACAGTATCCATATATGTACCCTTATTATGTATCCGTATATACAGTATCCATATATGTTCCTTTATTATGCATCCGTATATACACAATAATATACACAATATCCAAATATGTAACTTTATTATGTATCCAATATATATATACTATCCATATATGTACCCTTATTATGTATCCGTATATATACAATATCCATATATGTAACTTTATTATGTATCCATATATATAGTATCTATATATGTTCCTTTATTATGTATCCAGTATATATACAATATCCATATATGTAACTTTATTATGTATCCAGTATATATATACTATCCATGTATGTACCCTTATTATGCATCCATATACACAGTATCCATGTATGTACCTTTATTATGTATCCAGTATATATATACTATCCATGTATGTACCTTTATTATGTATCCAGTATATATATAATATCCATGTATGTACCTCTATTATGTATCCAGTATATATATACTATCCATGTATGTACCTCTATTATGTATCCAGTATATATATACTATCCATGTATGTACCTCTATTATGTATCCAGTATATATATACTATCCATGTATGTACCTCTATTATGTATCCAGTATATATATACTATCCATGTATGTACCTCTATTATGTATCCAGTATATATATACTATCCATGTATGTACCTCTATTATGTATCCAGTATATATATACTATCCATGTATGCACCTTTTTTATGTATCCGTATAGTATGTATCCCTTCTGTCTGTATTGTATACACACACATCTTAATGTCTCCATTCATTGAGGGGGGACGTGGAATTTTTTGAATTCTTGGACCTTTGGTAAGGTTTTCACACATCCTTATCCTGCTTTCTATATAAAAGAGCTTTATCTCGAGTGTTAGGACAATATTTTCATGTTTAGATTTTTATCTTCTAATAACACTCTTGGGTTTCAGAATCCAAACTACCCTTTGCCTAACAATTAATACCAGATTTGCAGCGAGACCGGCAGCCATTCCTAATTAATCCAGGGGTTTAGGTCCGGGCCAGTGAGACGTCATTCATTAGCAGTAGAGATAGAAAATCTCTACTAAATGGCTGGCTTTTTTGTGTTATATGTTTTCTTTTTCCCTTGAAATAACTGGGTATGCCCTTGCTCCAGTTATAATTTGGAAGAGCTACTATGTATCACTTCTGTTCTTTGTCTAAGTGTGAGGTTGTGTCATTCATTTCTATATGTATCCGCCTTTGCGACCATTTTGCATTGCTCTAATGCATCAAAAACTAAAAAGAACAGATTTACAAAAAGTCTTCATCAGCAACTTCTTATTGTTCTATTTCTACAACTCTTAGAAACTTCCAAGTGTTGCCATGGTAACAGACTACAAACAACTCTGTGTAGTCTGATCAGTCATTCCACCTTCTGACTAGTTATGCTCCATATGTCACACAATAAGCGTGCCGAGCGCATTCAGACCAACTGATATCTGATGCAGTATGAAAAACATCCCGCTATACAGGGGGTCACCGGGAATGCAATTACAATGGTGAGCCCTGGCACTAGTGAGAGGGTAGGTAGGTTTGGGCAACTTCTATCCTCACCTGTAGCTGTCCCTACTCTCCTAGCCAATCCCTATACAGTCTCCACAACTGTCGCTGAGCAGGAACCTGGGAAACCCAATAGATGCCCTGACTAGTGAGAGGCAGGTGAGGTTCACTAGACCCACCACTGCACTAATAAGACACAAGGTAAGCTAAGACAAATAGGGGGGAAAAGAAACAAAAAGGATAAAGCCTAAGAGCAGGAAGTCTTCACAGCAGAACCTTCCTCCAAGGCGGCCAGAGAACGAATGAGTTTGAATCTTCAGCAAGGAATGCTGAGAAGACAACTTTATTTAAACCTGAAGGGGCGTGGCTACAAAGCAGTTGCAGCTGCAACACTCAGCTAGGAACTGCTGAACAACAAAACTGATATTAACTCCTGATGTACTGAAAGAAAGGAAACCACATTTAAATAGGAGAGACAAACAGGGGAAAAACAACCAAACTGTAGAAGATACGATATCAGGATGAATCCACAGCAGTTCCTTCCACCAAGGCGGCCAGAATACACATGGTTTTGTAAAATCAGCAAAGATTACTAGGACAAACCCCCTACTTAAACACAAAGGTGGGTGGCTACAAAGCTGCTACAGCTAACATGAACTGAAGGAAAGCTGCTGGTAGCAAAACTGACATTAACTGTTTAAGCACCAAGAGAAATAAAATCATGATTAAATGTAAAGTCCTAGATAAAAATGAAGGATTCCAACCCTGAAACCATCACTAGTCTTCAAAAATAGAGCGACGACCATGACACCATATCTGCAGATCCCACCCCATCAACACAATTTCAGCAGCATCTGCATCCCCAGTACATGTATACCATTGTATAGAATAGTGGATTAGTAAGCCAAAGAATCCCTGATACTTTAGGCACAATGAGATCACTACATCTCGCCTGTAGTGTGGAGTCTCAGTGCTAACACCGCATAGATCAAAGCATTATACTGAGTGGAGGGGTTGTGGGGGCCATTATATTGAATGGGGGCTGTGAGGTGTGTGCTGTGAGGGCGTTCATTCTGTGTTGGAAGCGGTGGTGGCCCATACACTGTGTGGTGGCCCTTATGCTGATTCTAGGGGCTATCATGCTGAGTGGGGAGGTATGGGGGACATTCTACTGTGTGAGGGGCTATGGAGGTCATCCTATTGGATAAGGGGCTGTGGGGGCTCCCATACTGAGGAAGAGGGGACTTATATGCACATGGTACAAGAGCATATAAGTGGATAAAAATGGAAAGAAACCGGCATTGCGTTTCTGACCGACGTTTGGTCCTTAGTCACTGCCTTAAGACTGGATAATTTGTACAGGAGGCAGAAACTCTAACAGTAAGCCAAAGAATGTATTATTCTCTTTAAGGGGATTTTCTATGCTTAAAACCTCAATATTCTTCATCTTTACCTTCTGCCCAAGTAAATTCAGGACCGTTCAGGTCATCTGACTAATCATGTGCCTGATCACATGACCAAAAAGGTGAACTAGCAGGTCCTGTAGCGCAGCTTCCATGCAGGTCCCAGTGGCTCCTCTCCTGCTCTGCACCGATCAGGTACTGTAAGATGAGGTAATATATAATGTGTGTAAATAAATGTGCCTGTTTTAAGGCTGTGTGTGTATATGTGCATGTACTCTGCGGGTAGCAGAGCTGTGTTTGTCTAAAACTGCATGTAGTGCGCATGTAGTAAAGCTTTGTGTCTATAGGTGCATGTTGTGTGCATGTAGCAGAGCTGTGTGTGTCTATAGAAGCATGTAGTACAGCTGTGTGCATCTATAGGAGCATGTAGTAGAGCTGTGTGTTTATGGGTGCATGCAATGTGCATGTAGCAGAGCTGTGTTTATCTATAGGTGCATGTACTGGGCACATAGCAGAGCTGTTTGTGTCTTTATGTGGATGTAGTAGAGCTGTGTTTGTCTATAGGTGCATGTTGTAGAGCTGTGTGTGTATAGGAGCATGTAGTGTGCATATAGCAGAGCTGTTTGTGTCTATATGTGCATGTAGTAAAGCTATGTGTGCTATGTGTGATTATAGGTACATATAATGCGCATGTAGTAGAGCTGTTTGTGTCTATAGGAGCATATAGTAGAGCTGTGTGTATATGTGCATGTAGTAGAGCTGTGTTTGTCTATAGGTGCATGTTGTAGAGCTGTGTGTATAGGAGCATGTAGTGTGCATATAGCAGAGCTGTTTGTGTCTATATGTGCATGTAGTAAAGCTATGTGTGCTATGTGTGACTATAGGTACATATAATGTGCATGTAGTAGAGCTGTTTGTGTCTATAGGTGCATATAGTAGCTTCAAGAGGAACCTCAAGACCCACCTCTTCCAACAAGCCTACAACCTACAATAGCCCTCAGTCCAGTACACCACTGCGCAACCAGCTCTGTCCTCACCTATCGTACCATCACCCATTCCCTGTAGACTGTGAGCCCTCGCGGGCAGGGTCCTCTCTCCTTCTGTACCAGTCTGTTTTGTACTGTTAATGATTGTTGTATGTATACCCTCTTTCACTTGTAAAGCTCCATGGAATAAATGGCGCTATAATAATAAATAATAATAATAATAATAATAGTAGAGCTGTGTGTATATGTGCATGTAGTAGAGCTGTGTTTGTGTATATGTGCATGTATATAAATGAATAAATATTATTATTATAGTAGAGCTCTGTGTATATGTGCATGTAGTGTGCATGTAGTAGAGCTTTGTTTATGTATATGTGCAAGTAGTAGAACTGTGTGTATATGTGCATGTAGTAGAGCTGTGTGTGTATCGGTGCATGTAGGGTGCATGTAGTAGAGCTGTATGTGTCTATATTTGCATGTAACTGAGCCATGTATGTCTATGGGCATGTAGTAGAGTCATGTATGTCTATGGGCATTTAGCAGAGCCGTGTATGTTTATGAGCATTAAGTAGTGCTGTATATGTCTATGAGCATTTAGCAGAGCTGTGTATGTCTATGGGCATGTAGCAGAGCCGTGTATGTCTATGAGCATGTTGCAGGGCCGTGTCCAGAGCTGTGTATGTCTATGTGCATATAGCAGAACCATGTATGTCTATGGGCATGTTGCAGAGCCATGAATGTCTATGCGCATGTATCAGAGCCGTGTATATCTATAGGTATATAGCAGAGCTGTGTGTGTATAATATATATACACTGCAGAAAGACACCAACAATAGTTTTATTGACTCCCTATTCTACCCTAGTACATTTAAAATTAGTAATAATGACCCCTCCCCTTTAGGAAAAATATGTTTTCTGGTTTCTGCTGTATAACCTTGGGTGTGTCGTATAGTAAAGAGCGTCTTATAGTCCAAAAAATATGGTGTTTAGCTTTATTAAACCTCGGGGCCCCAGTCATAGCCACAGCTACTTAAAGGTATGGCCACTGAAGAGGGGTCGGCTGTGTGTGACATCATCAGTGACGTCTGACGCTGCCAGCCCACCCTTTGTTCCTCTCTTCATTATTGTGAAGTTTGTACTGTGCATGCGCTAACGAGGCTGCTATGCGGCGCAGTACAAACAGGACCATCCTGGAAGAGGAAGGATGTCATCGCGAGGAGAGAGGATCCTCCAATCACCGTCGAGTGCCAGGATTCCATCTGAACATTGTGTCTTCAGCGTCGGAGCTGCTCGCGGCTCGTGAGTGTAATCTGTTTGTGTCTGTCTTTCGGCTCCTGTTTCCAGCTCATACACAGCACCATACTGTATATACAGGTGCAAGGGAAAGGAATGCCCTATTGCTAGAGAAAGGGGGAAGTGGTGACCCCTGATAACAACCTGCAGCTCACCTTCACTGCCCTCACTAACCCTATACAGGTTCCGCACCTGTCGCCGAGCAGGACTACATCACCCTAGGCAAACCTTGATCTGGGCCATAAGTAAGGGTGGTGGGTGTGAGCTCTTGTCAACACCACTAACGCTAAAAGGAAACAGTACAGGGGAAACACAAATGCTACCACCTGAGCCCAGGTAGATAGCAAAAGTCAGACACTTATATTAGGAGTAGCTGCCACAGAAGTCTCTGGAACAACAAGAGGAGACGACTGCTGCAGACCACAGCCAGGAACAACTATAAACCGCACCCAAACCACCCCAGGGTGAGGTTTATAAAGGAAGTTAGAGCCTGGCAACTGAGAGGAAAAGTAAAAATAATAATTCATTTATATAGTGCCATTAATTCCATAGCACTTTACATACACTGGCAACTCTGTCCCCATTAGGGCTCACAATCTAAAGTCCCTATCAGTATGTTTTTGGAGGAAACTAGAGGACAAAGAGAAACCCACGAAAACATGGGGAGAACATACAAACTCCTTACAGGTGTTGTCCTTGGTGAGATTTAAACCCAGGACCCCAGCACTGCAAGAGTGCAGTGCTAATCACTGAGCCACCAAATGTTTCCCAGGGTCCTAGAGTCCACTGGCAGCAGAAGCAGGGAATTCTCAGATAACAACATGTGCCGCTAATCTCTGGGATTTTCTAAGACTCGCTGCCACTGGATTGTCAGCCGGCCATGACACCTCTGTGACAGAAGGAGATTCAGGCATCCACACCATAAGGGGCATCCCTGAGAATAGGGATAGCATAGGACCCTCTAGATTGAGGGACAGCTTAGGAGCCCTGGTTCCCCAGTGCCAGTAAGGAGACTAAGGCTTTTCCACCATAAGGAGTATTCCTGAGAATAGGGATAGCATAGGGCCTCCTAGCTTGAGGGATAGCTTAGGAGCCCCAGTTCCTCATTACCAGGAAGGAGACTCAGGCTTCTCCACCATTAGGGGCATCCCTGAGAATAAGGATAGCATACAGTCCCCTAGCTTGAGGGACAGAGGAAGAGCCCCGGTTCCCCAGTACCAGGAAAGGGACTAAAGGCCGCTTTACACGCTGCGATATCGGTACCGATATCGCTAGCGTGGGTACCCGCCCCCATCTGTTGGGCGACACGGGCAAATCGCTGCCCGTGCCGAACAACAACGCCCAGACCTGTCACACATACTTACCTGCCCGGCGACGTCGCTGTGACGTGCGAACTGCCTCCTTTCTAAGGGGGCGGTTCATTTAGCGTCACAGCGACGTCACTGAACCGCCGCCCAATAGAAGCAGAGGGGCGGAGATGAGCGGGACATAACATCCCGCCCACCTCCTTCCTTCCGCATTGTGGCCCGGGAGGCAGGTAAGGAGAGCTTCCTCGTTCCTGCGGTGTCACACGGAGCGATGTGTGCTGCCGCAGGAACGAGGAACAACTTCGTTACTGCTGCAGTAACGATTTTTGAGAATGGACCCCCATGTCACCGATGAACGATTTTGCACGTTTTTGCGACGATGCAAAATCGCTCATAGGTGTCACACGCAACGGCATCGCTAATGCGGCCGGATGTGCATCACCAATTCCGTGACCCCAATGACTTCGCATTAGCGATGTCGTTGCGTGTAAAGCCCCCTTAAGGCTTCTCCATCATTAGGGACATCCCTGAGAATAGGGAACACATACGGCACGCTAGCTTTAGGGACAGCTTAGGAGCCCCAGTTTCCCAGTGCCAGGAAGGAGACTCAGGCTTCACCATCATTAGGGGCATCCCTGAGAATAGGGATAGCATAGGGCCCCCTAGCTTGTGGGACAGCTTAAGAGCCCTGGTTCCCGAGTGCCAGGAAGGAGAGTCAGGCTTCTCCACCCTGACAATAGGGATCGCATGGGGCCCCTAGCTTAAGGGACAACTTAGAAGCCCCAGATCCCCATTGCCAGGAAGGAGATTCAGGCTTCTCCACCATTAGGAGTATCTCTAAGAATAGGGATAGCATAGGGTCCCCTAGATTCAGGGACAGCTTAGTGGCGCTGGTTGCCCACTATCCCGAGAGTCATCATAACAATAGCTGTTCAATGGGCTCCTTACCTACTGGTCACTTCTGTTACTTCACAGGTTGCATATATGAAACATCTAACTAACAACAACCCTACCTGTAAAACATAGGAGAAAATAACTCTACTTTTTTCCCAAAACAGCGCCACCCTTATCCCCAGGTTGTGCCTGGTATTGCAGCTCAACGAATTTCAATTCCAGCAATACCGGACTGTCCATTTACAAGAGCGGCGCGGTTTCTGTGCACTAAACATCCTCCTTTTATCCTCTAATCTTATACAATTCCTTTAAGCACTAGTCTACACTGCCAAGACCACTAAGTAACACAGGTGCACGATTAAAAAAAAAAATGACTAAAATGGAAAGTCATTTACCAGACCGATATCATATGTGAAGGAAGCAGTGAGATTTATAGGAAATGTCACATTTTTGTGTTATGTTATCACCTTCTTGGAAAAAGACCTAAATATTAGGCAGCAAATTGGATCATATTTTCCCCTGTCACTTAGTGCAAACTAAATGGATCTCGCGGAAGGATCGGTGCCATCTGGTCACAAAGGCTTTAAAAATCCGGAATTTCTCGGATGCATTTGTTTTGAGAAAGCCGACATGAAAAGCGGTCCCGATGGCAAATCCATAGCGCGGAGCTTTATTGAGCCGGGCCTTTACGCAATCAATCCCTTTGTGTCTCCGCACACACAATACTATATAAAAAAAAAAATTTCATTTATTAGCTTGGAATTTTTTGGCTTCTTTTGACACCAGTGGTTAAAATTTCCAGATCGCTTTTTTTTTTTTCGTTAACTTCCAAAAATAAAAGATTTTTTTTTTTTTTTTTCATTTTTTTTTGCAGAGTCGCGAATTCCTCAGCTCGGAGAGGAGCACCGAAAAAAAAGGGGGGTCTTTTTACGATGTGAAAAGAGAACGCATGTTTTAGATCCTATAAAAGGCTAATCCGTCTTTTGCTAAGACACTTCATTGCCTTAAAGCAGAAGACAAACTACATCATAAAACGGGAACCGGCGGAGAAAGAGAGAAAAGTAAGTCACAGCTAATTCGGGCAATTTGCCTGAAAAACAGTTTTTAGGTTAACTCCGGGGGTTTTGCCGAGCAGGATGTGTGGACGGCAGGATTTCAGAGCTACAGTTCTTAAATACTGTATGGTCTTTTTCTACCTGGGACTGCCCATACCTTCACTTTGCAAATGTACAGATTGGACAAAGGTTATCTTGACTCTGATAAGGCAGTATTCAGAGTCCTACCTACGGTTTTCTATACTTTGGACTGTCCATACCTTCACTTTGCAAATCTACAGATTGGACAAAGGTTATCTTGACTCTGGTACATGACAGTATTAAGAGTCTTACCTACGGCTTTCTATAATTGGGACTGTCCATACCTTCACTTTGCAAATCTACAGATAGGAGAAAGGTTATCTTGACTCTGATAAGGCAACACAGAGAAAACAGCTGGTACATGACACTATTCAGAGTCTTACCTACGGCTTTCTATACCTGGGACTGTCCATACCTTCACTTTGCAAATCTACAGATTTTATACTTGGCACTGTCCATACCTTCACTTTGCACATCTACAGATTGGACAAAAGTTATCTTGAGTCTGATAAGGCAACACCTGGTTTTCTATACTTGGGACTGTCCATACTTTCACTTTGCAAATCTACAGATTGGACAAGGGTTATCTTGACTCTGGTACATGACAGTATTCAGAGTCTTACCTAGTGCTTTCTATACCTGGGACTGTCAATACCTTTATTATTATAATTATTAATATTATTATTATTATACCTTCACTTTGCAAATCTACAGATAGGAGAAAGGTTATCTTGACTCTGATAAGGCAACACTGAGAAAACAGCTGGTACATGACACTATTCAGAGTCTTACCTACGGCTTTCTATACCTGGGACTGTCCATACCTTCACTTTGCAAATCTACAGATTGGACAAAGGTTATCTTGACTCTGGTACATGACAGTATTCAGAGTCTTACCTACGGCTTTTTATACTTGGCACTGTCCATACCTTCACTTTGCACATCTACAGATTGGACAAAAGTTATCTTGAGTCTGATAAGGCAACACCTGGTTTTCTATACTTGGGACTGTCCATACTTTCACTTTGCAAATCTACAGATTGGACAAGGGTTATCTTGACTCTGGTACATGACAGTATTCAGAGTCTTACCTAGTGCTTTCTATACCTGGGACTGTCAATACCTTTATTATTATAATTATTAATATTATTATTATTATTATACCTTCACTTTGCAAATCTACAGATTGGACAAAGGTTATTTTGACTCTGATAAGGGAACACCTGGTACATGACAGTATTCAGAGTCTTACCTACTGCTTTCCATACTTAGAACTGCCTATATCTTCAGTTTGCAAATCTACAGATCGGACAAAGGTTATCTTGACCTTGATAACGCAACATCTGGTACATGAGCGTATTCAAAGTCTTAACTAGGGCTCTCATTACCTGGGACTGTCCATACCTTCAGTTTGCAAATCTACAGATAGGACAAAGGTTATCTTGACTTTGATAAGGCAACACCTGGTACAAGACAGTATTCAGAGTCTTACCTACGGCTTTCTATACTTGGGACTCTCCATACTTTCACTTTGCAAATATACAGATTGGACAAAGGTTATCTTGACTCTGGTACATGACAGTATTCAGAGTCTTACCTACAGCTTTCTATACCTGTGACTGTCAATACCTTCGCTTTGCAAATATACAGATTGGACAAAGGTTATCCTGACTCTGGTACATGACAGTATTCAGAGTCTTACCTACGGCTTTTTATACTTGGGACTCTCCATACCTTCACTTTTCAAATCTACAGATTGGACATAGTTTATTTTGACTCTGATATGGAACAGGTGTCAGTCTGTCTCTTTCCCTGTTTGCCTGTCTCTGTGTCTGTCTACCTCTGTCTTTGTCTATGTGTGTCTGTCTCTTTCTGTCTGCCTCTATCTGTCTCCCCACCGACATGTTATTACCTCACACATAAGCTTCTTATACTAACAGTTTATTTTGTTCCTATAGCAACCACTGACAGTTGCAATTAATAGCCTGTAGCTCCCACCTCCATTCAGTTTAATAGAGGCAGGATTTTGGAGAGTAACTGTAAAGCGCGGGGTTACATTTTCCCGTCAAAACATAGTCTATGACGTTCCCTGGGTCACATGGAGCGTCTGTGCAAAACTTCGTGATTGTAAATGCGACGGTGCGGATTCCTTTAGCGGACATACACACACATACACTCAGCTTGATATATTAGATCTACAGCTGCAGGTAATTTTTAATAGATCTCCAATCACATGATTGCTAGACACGACTATGTGAAAGACATAACAGTCTGCACAATGTAGCGGAGACCTGTCTCCGAGAACTTTCAAGGTCAAACTGACGTTGTCTTGAATCATTCAGCTCTGTACAGAACAATTATACAACAATGAAATGATAGAAGAAAGAGAGTCAGCAGCGGGGAAACAGCGCAGAAGACGACCATGAAAGAGCAGGATCGTAATTATGAGGCTATCCTGTCACTGGGAAACGTTAACCATTGTATGGCCATAATAAGAGCTCAAATAAAACAATAACAGACCAGCCAAACTCAGCATTCAAATATTTTCTTTCTCTGTACCCTGATCCATTGTCTCTATGGCCCCTTCCATGGTCGATTTATAAAAGAGATAAAGTTAGATCCTTAAACAGCAAAGTTTTTCTGTGCTTCAAGTTTTGTTTTCTCCAAAGATTTCCATGGCAGGTGTCATGCTAGTCACTACTTATGGTTAAAGTAGTCAGGAAAGCCGGGGTCTGGTAACAGGAGGACACTTATAGACACAAGGAGTACACAGAGGTGTAGTCAGGTCACAATCTGAAGGTCAGAATTCTGGGGAGGCACGTAATGGATTCAGGGAGTAAACTGAGACGTGGTCAGGTAATGGTCCGAGGTCAAAAGACAGGAAGTTATGACAGGAGAGAGAAGTCAAACAATAGTCTGTGGTCAGGAAACAAAGATCAGAGCACAGGTAGGAATACAGGCCAACAGCAGAACCAGAATGTACGACTGGTAAGATTCTGGGGGAGCATGCTCACTAAGTAAGCAGAGCAATTACCAGGAAAATGGAACACCTGAACAATCAGTACCTGCCAGAACCAGCATGGAAGCCTGCACTGTCTATCAACCTGCCAGCTCAGTAGCCCAGGAAAACACAGCAGAGCATCTCCTAGCGTGCAAGATGCTCTTCACAAAGGAATCGTGACAGTAGACCTCCTTTTCTTCTTCTGAATGATAGGTGTTTGCGTCACTCTTGGACTGGCGAATGTCTGAAACACAGGATGATAAATGCACACACATCAACGACTGTCCGGTGCATGATGTGATGGACAAATAACAATGGGAATGGTTCAGGAATGAAGGACTCTGATGATAGGGAGCAGGAGATGGGACACTTCCTGACTCTAACCTGTGTTTGGTCCCTAAGCTCCCATACCATTTCTATTCGAGTCCTTCCCCTTGTCACCATCACGGCTCTAGTCCCTTACTGTCCCTCCACTCATGCTGTATAGTGAAAAGGCTAGTGAGTGCACTAAACGTCACCACTATGGTAAGGACACACAGGGGAAGGATGACAGACGGGGCACAAAGGTTAAAGGATATATATAAACAAACTTCATAGCTGCAGCCAGACACCAAGGCTGCAGGTGACATGACTCCAAACAATAGAATTGCAAAAGCTCTAGATGCGGATCACCAGCAGCTCCTAGAGAACTTCCTGCCTCAAAGGTGGTGAGAAACAGAATGAATTCTTTATCCCTCCAACAGAATGAATTCTATTACCAACATCAAGTAATGGTTCATGTGACAATTTAAAGGAGATGGGAGTTGTCACAAATTGGCTGCACCTGAGGAAAACTAACAAGGAGCTTTTAGAGAACTTCCTCTCTCCAAGGTGGTGAGAAACAGAATGAATTCTATTGCCGACATCAGGTGATGGTTCATGTGACAATTTAAAGGAGATGGAAGTGATCACAAACCGGCTGCACCTGAGGAGAACTAACAAGGAGCTTTGAGAGAACTTCCTCCCTCCAAGGGGGTGAGAAACAGAATGAATTCTTTTACTATTACCGACATCAGGTGATGGATCAAGTGACAATTTAAAGGAGATTTAAGTGGTCACAAGCCGGCTGCTCCTGAGGAAAACTAACAAGGAGCTCTTAGAGAACTTCCTCTCTCCAAGGTGGTGAGAAACAGAATGAATTCTATTGCCGACATCAGGTGATGGTTCATATGACAATTTAAAGGAGATGGAAGTGATCACAAACCGGCTGCACCTGAGGAGAACTAACAAGGAGCTTTGAGAGAACTTCCTCCCTCCAAGGGGGTGAGAAACAGAATGAATTCTTTTACTATTACCGACATCAGGTGATGGATCAAGTGACAATTTAAAGGAGATTTAAGTGGTCACAAGCCGGCTGCTCCTGAGGAAAACTAACAAGGAGCTCTTAGAGAACTTCCTCTCTCCAAGGTGGTGAGAAACAGAATGAATTCTATTGCCGACATCAGGTGATGGTTCATATGACAATTTAAAGGAGATGTAAGTGGTCACAAGCCGGCTGCTCCTGAGGAAAACTAACAAGGAGCTCTTAGAGAACTTCCTCTCTCCAAGGTGGTGAGAAACAGAATGAATTCTATTACCGACATCAGGTGATGGTTCATGTGACAATTTAAAGGAGATGGAAGTGATCACAAACCGGCTGCACCTGAGGAGAACTAACAAGGAGCTTTGAGAGAACTTCCTCCCTCCAAGGGGGTGAGAAACAGAATGAATTCTATTACCAGCATCAGGTGATGGATCAAGTGACAATTGCAACTAAGAAACATCAGGTTGCCTGCTAGACTCAGCAACGTGAACAGAGTCTGGAGTCACCATGACAAAACCAGTTTGATTTTCCATACCCTATAGTGCATATGGACTAAGGTTTTGTATACAATGACTGTTAGCACTACCCCACAATAGAATGCATGATTTTATATACTGTATTGCCAGAAGTTCCGTCATCATCTGTAATAACATTTCTTCTATTCCATTAATTTCCTTACCATTTTTGGCTTATTTAAAGCCCCTTCACATTTTCCTATGCAAAACAGCTCTGCAAAGAAATAATTTCCTGTAAAATGTAAGCTCAACTGATTTTTCTTTTTAATTAAACAGAATCAACTCCTATATTTTTGGGGCCAGTTGAGTGGATTAGAGGAACACAAGATGACTGTGAATAGCTTAAAAAAAATAACAACACGGGTGAATATTTTAAGTCTCTATAATTTCACTTTTTAATTAACTGGATTACTAAAAGATTAGTATTATATTACATTTCACACTACCGGCCAATAACATCTCAGCCGAAGGACCAAGTATTTTCAATTATATTTAAGGATTTGTATTGGGCTCAAGTTAACCCTTCATCTATGAAAAGCCGCATAAGATCGAATCCGAAACCATAAAGATGGCCAGGAGCCCAGAGACAATATATTCAATAGCATCAACCATGATCGATACCATTATGGCCGATATCATAGCCGGTTTGGCTACGAGTAGAGTTGGCTCAGTTTAACAAATCAATGTGGTTGTCCAAGTTTTGGAAAAAAAATAGCTGCTGTTCTCCAAAAACAATACCACAACTGTTCCATGAGTCTTGCTTGGCTCAATTATATTGAAGGGAGCTGAGTTACAATAACCAATACACCCTATGGACAGGTGTGGCTCTGTTTTTGGAAGAAAGCAGCCATGCTTTTCCCATCGTGGACTGCTCCTTGGATTCCATCTAAAGTAGGGCTAGATAGTTAACATCATGATATATGGAATTATGTTAAGATTTCCAATGGTTGATAAATGAATTTGAGTCCTAGATTCAACTCGTACACTTGTTGTAGCGCAAGGATGCCTACTTACTCACTGCCGCCACCGCGTTGCTTCCTCCCCGCAGCTCAGTGGCCACCCATGTGCTTGTCTGCCTCCCTCTTCCCCTGGAGCCTGTGAACGCATGCGTGCACACCAGCCCTCCACTTAAAGGGCAGCACGCCCTTCCAGCCTATGGCTGAGAGCCACTATGCAATTAAGGCACCCTCCTATTAGGGCAGATCCCTACGCAACATTCTCAGTTAGTGTCCTTTCTGTCTAGCTAGTTGTCAGGTCCCATTATTACTATGTCTGTCACCCTGAACCTGCCTTCCCTAACCTATCTATCCCTACCATGCCCACCATACCTGTCCATACCCACTAGCCTATCTCCTTAGGTCATCCCACCTGTACCTGCCTACACCTGTATCTGTACCCAAGTCCATCTTCTGTCCTGGAGGCCAGCAGCCACAATCCCGGTCACTGCCCTGGGAGTCGTACTTGGCATCTGCCTCGTAATAGGAGCTTAGTTAAGCCACTCTCTCTAAAGGGTAAGCCCGGGTCCCCCCTTGTGGTCTAGTTGGTCCCCAAACCCCATTCACTGCCCATATAGTGAGCGTTACACTTGTCTACACCATCCTTATATTCAACGGTGCCGAGTTTTTATTTTACCCTTCGTTTGTCTTGGACCCCAGTCTACACCTTACTTTGATTCACTGGGACTGATTGTTTTATACGAACCAGACGCTAAAAGTGGTCATACACCTTAGATATCACTTGGACAACACCTGTCCCTCCATAAAAATGCACAATCAGTTCAGCTGAGCTTGAATGTGTATTTAGTTGTATAAGAGGAGCTAAAAGAAACACCCGGTGATGGCTTATCTCCCCAGAAACACCAAGGAGAGCCCAATGAACCCAATCTAGCTCTTCCTCAACATGATCAGTTGATATCCCCATGCGAATTAGTTGGTTGGCTGATCCCGCCAAAATCAATGCTTTGGATTTGTTGATGTTAATGGGGATGGGGTCATTAAGCTGCCCCTTAGGGTAAAAACTAGTTTTATCTTCCATGCTTAACGTCTAATTATTAATTGAGATATGGGTAATTAAAAAAAGCCTTATACAATATCGCTTGGGTCACTTTGTTTTTAGAATGGATCAATTTATTGTAATGCTCAGTCAATACAAATCGCCAATCTCAAGGGGCTTTTTTTGGTCCCTCACTATAGGCCAATGCTATGAACAGAGTTGTCATGGGTGTGTTACGGGTGACAGACAGTCCTGTGGTATCCAGCAATAGAAGGTCAAAGTGTTTGGTTGCGCAAAATGCTCCCTGACTTATTATTATTCCTGCTGTTAGTAGTATCTCCTCTGCTGGGTTTTCATCCTTTTCCCTTTAGGACCTAGCGGAGCTCCTCTTCCCTTCAGCTCCCGATCATCTGTATTTCCCTTTGGGTTTAAATGCTCTTATTGTTCCTGGACTTGTGCTGGTGATATTCAGTTCCTTCACAATCTCTAGATGCTAGGCGGCTTGCACTCATCTGTAGGATCGTTTCTGAACTTCTTCCTGAGGCATCTAGAGATAAGTTGTTCACGCATTTTCACGATGTGTGTGCTCCCTGTGTCTTCTTTAGTGTTTAGTGGGGTTGATGAAGAGCTCATCCCACCCAATTCCTATCTAGGGCCCAGCTCTAGGATCATCCTAGGGTCAAGTATCCGGCTCGACGCATAGGTGTGGAACATACCTAGAGTGGTGAAGGACTCCAGGGGTTAGCGGAGACAGACAAAGATAGACAGACAGGGAGAGACAGACAGACAGACAGAGACAGACGGAGAGAGACAGACGGAGAGAGACAGACGGAGGGAGACAGACGGAGGGAGACAGACGGAGGGAGACAGACGGAGGGAGACAGACGGAGACAGAGAGACAGACGGAGGGAGACAGACGGAGACAGAGAGACAGACAGATTGAGACAGACAGACAGATTGAGACAGACAGACAGATTGAGACAGACAGACAGATTGAGACAGACAGACAGATTGAGACACAGAGAGAGAGACAAACAGAGACAGACATACAGACTGAGACAGACAGGGATAGAGAGAGACAGAGAGAGACAGACAGAGAGAGGCAGACACAGAAAGAGACAGACAGAGAGACAGACTTACAGAGACAGACAGAGAGAGAGAGACAGACAGAGAGGGAGACAGAGAGACAGTTACTATACCGGGCAACACTGTCTACTACAGTGATTTTACTATATACAAGAATTATGGCAAAGTAAAGTATAGTTACAAGCATTAAAAATGGACATGTAATAGCTTCTAGAACTTTTTCAGTATAGATTTCTTAAATATTAAAAATAAAATGGCCGACATTTACAGGAAATTCACAATAGTTGTCAAAAGAGACCAATAATCCCATTGACGACTACATTTTTCATGTAGCTGTTGCGTAGTTTACCTGCGGTGAGAGCGCACTGCGGGATTCTACTTATGTCTGTCCGAGTGCAGAGATCCATACCGGAGTAACATTTGTTAATCATTAATCATTTAATGTATGTAGGATAAAATCAGTCCTCGGTGGGATGGTGGCCAAGATCCACTTAGCAGCCAGCTGGAAATTTTTGAAAATATCTCTTAAATGAGGCACTAATAACAGTGAGCGTATCCTGATTAATGAAAACTAAACAGATAATCTCACCAATACTTCTCTTATCTGTTGGACTGAATATCCCACTTGTTTCGTCCAAAACTCTTAATCGAAATATGTCCTAGATTTGATCTGTAGTTGTCAAAATCGAAGCTTGGAGTCAATGGGGCTCAACGTATAATTTGTAATAGTTTCTCTATCTAAGTTATAGTGCTGCTCTACTTTACTGTGGAAGGAGGTTTCTACTTCAGCAATCTACCTCCCAGCTAGACACTGATCAATGTAGGGTCTATAAGTAAAGAGGGGAAAAGAAAGCAGATGACTAGAGATGAGCGGACCCGTGAAAGTTTGGGTTTGCTGTGTTCTGCTGGTCTTTAACTAAAAGTTTGGTTTTGTACCCGGACTTTACCCAAACTTGATCCCGAATCTATTATAAGTTAATGGGGACCAAAACTTTGATTAAATGGCTGTAAAATGATCATAGCACGGCCTAGGGGGTGGCAAAGGAAAAAAATGGGGGTAAGAGCAGGACACTAGCCCTGCAAACAAATGTGGATAGGGAATAAATAAAAAAAATGATGTAAGGTCCCCTTATTTTTGATAACCAGCCAAGGTAAAGCAGACAGCTTGGGGCTGGTATTATCAGGCTGGGAAGGCCCATGGCTATTTGGCCCTTCCCAGTCTAAAAATAGCAGCCCGCAACCGCCCTAGAAGTGATGCATCCATTAGATGCGCCATTTCTGCCGCTTTTCCTGTATATTTCCGATTGTCCTGGTGTGGTGGCAATTGGGGCAATACTTTTCGGGTTGATGTCAGCTGTGAATTGACAGCTGGCATCAAGACAAGGGATGTCACAGTCATCTCTATTTTTGGAGACTAGTGACGAGTTCAGGGTTGAGATCCCTCATTCTTTCTGGGACTCTTAATTTAAACATGGTTTCTTTGGTTTCTTTTCTATCAGTACAACAGGAGTTAATGTCAGTTTTGTTGTTCAGCAGTTCCTAGCTGAGTGTTTCAGCTACAAGTGCTTGGTAGCCACGCCCCTTCAGGTTTAAATAGAGGTGTCTTGCAAGCAATCCTTGCTGAAGATATAAAGTCATTTGTTCTCTGGCCGTCTTGGTGGAAGGTTCTGCTGTGAATGTTTCCTGCTCTCAGACTTTATCCTATTTGTTGCTCCCCCCCCTATTTGTCTTACCTTACCTTGTGTCTTGTTAGTGCAGCAGTGGGGTCTAGTGTACCTCACCTGCCATTCACTAGCTAGGGCATCTATAGGGACTTCTCAGACTGGCTAGCAGAGTGGGGACAGCTGCAGGTCAGGATAGTAGGTGTCCCACCGTCCCACCATCCTATCTCACCAGTTCCAGGGCATCCCACTGTGTCCCCCAGCAAACCCTTTGTTAGTTTTGTTTTGTTGTGCATCAGATGCACGTAGGTCTGAATGCCCCCACCACACTTGTCATACCTGGCAAGCTTGACAAGGGGTTAGTAATGGAGAGGTGTCTACAAGACACCCCCATTACTAATTCGGTAAGTGTACTGTTAAAAAAAACATACACACACAGTCCCACGACCTTGCCAGTGTAATAAAACGAGCCCCCAGCTGTCTGCTTTACCTTCGTGGATTATCAAAAATTGGGGCATCCCACACAGGTTTTTTTTTTTAAATTATTTAAATTGATAATTAATAAAAATGGCTTGGGATACTCTTTATTTTTAATAATCATCCAAGGTAAGGCAGAGAGATGAGGGCTACAGCCTGCAGTTGTGTGCTAAATCTACATTAGTTATCAAAAGCAGGGGGAACCCACATCATTTTTTTTTTGTTCAAAGCAGCATACAAACAACACGTTCATCCCACATGGCATTCCATATGGTGTGATGAGGAGTCATCTGTAGGCATGAGTGAACCCATAGAGTAAAGTTCGGGGTTTGTACCGGACACCTGGTGTCCTGGGCTCGAAACTCGAATACGGACTTTTCACGGAAGTCTGTGTCCGAGTTCATAAGCTTTTTGGCTTCTGAGCTCGGACACGGACGTACGTGAAAGGTCCGTATTCGAGTTTGAACCCTAGACACCAGGTGTCCGGTACAAACCCCGAACTTTACCCTATGGGCTTGCTCATCCCTACAGATGACTCCTCGCCACAGCATATGGAATGCCATTTGGGATGAACGTGTTCAAAGAGAAATAAAAAGGGAGATAGTACAGCAGAAGAAGTGCTTATTAATACAGAGAATGGAATCACTTTGCACATGAAATGCAAAGCAAAAAGAAAAAAAAACAACCCCAGCAATAATTGTTGCCCTAAAATGGCTTAAATTACATAAATTATTATTGTGACATAAGTTGCAAAATTGGGGGACGTCGAAAAAAATATAAAGTATGATTTTGTGTAAACTGAGGTTGGAGGGCAAAAGTGGGTGTTGCCTTCAAAGGAAAACACAGAATTGTTGCCCGTCACTCACGACCAAATTCTTTTCCTTTAATGACTTTATCAGATTGAGTCCTACGACTAACATTATTTCCAGGCTTCGGGGACCTGAGAAACGTCTGTAGGAGAGACGGCAATCTGACAGATGTCCATTGCTAGGATATTAGATTAAACAGAGATACGGGTGTGGGGGTAGCCAACTTGATGGACAGGACACAGTCAGCTGTCGGGGATTTCATCAGCTTCCCCTGACTGTCACCGGTATGTCAGCTTGATCGCCTGCTGGAGATAGCGAGTCACGAGACACATCAATGTTTAAGGACAAAGCATGATTGAGATATTCTTCTCTAACAAATCCTTAAAACCTGATCTTAAACCTAATAATTAAAACATAAAGAGATGATTCCTTGGTCTTCAAATTCAGCGTTTTTTAAAATAGTAAGATATTTGGATATATTTTTGCGCCAGCACTAAACTACAAAAAAGATTTCTTCCTCCAAAATGAGAAAAACACCAAAAATCTGCCGTAGAGTCTTCTCCGAGCACGCGGCCAAAAAATACCATAGTCTACATTTCCACGGCAATCAACGGGCAAATCCATCAGGGGTTGCGGTGCCCTTTGGTAGAAGCTCTTTATTTTGGTTAACGAAAGAGAATAATATGAGTCATCATGACCTTTTTAGTTTTTTTGGGGGGGGGGGGGCGGAGGAATGGTTGTTCGGATGGAAAACAAATTAAGAGAAGTTCAACTACAACTGAATTGTGCAAAATATTTTTGGCATAGTCAATGGGTAAATATTCTATGGTTCACTTGTCTCCATCATCTAGCCTCTAGAGATGGGCAGACCTATGGAAGTTCGGATTCACCGGTTTCGACTTTAGGGACCCCAACTTGACCCCAGACCCCAAACCCCATATAAGTCAATGGAGACCCAAACTTCTGTCCTGTAAAATGGCTGCAAAATGGTCATAGTGAGGGCTAGAGGGCAGCAGAAGGAAGCAAAAATAGAGGCAAATATGTGGCTATGGAATAAAAAAATAAAAATAATATGGGCTCCCACCTATTTTTAAGAACCAACGTAGGTAAAACGGACAGCTATGCACTGCAGCCCCCAGCTGTCTGCTTTACCTTGGCTGGTTATCAAAAATAAAGGGGATCCTATACTATTTTTTTTTTTAATTCTATAAATAAGTAATTAAAAAAACTGTTGTGAGCTTCGCCCTATTTTTGATAAACGGAAAAAGGAAATCAGACAAGCTTCTAACTGGTATTATCAGGGTTGTAAGAGCCATGGTTACTTGGCCCTTCCCAGCCTAAAAATAGCAGCTCGCAGTCACCCCAAAAGGGACGCATCCATTAGATGGCACTTTGCTCGGCTCTTCCCGATAGACCTGGTGCAGTGGTAATCAGAGAAATACTTTTGGGGTTGATGTCAGCAGTGAGTTGACAGCTAGAATCAATCCCAGGGGTTAGTAATGGAAAGCTGTCTATCAGACACCCCATACTACTAACCCGGCAAGCAAAGAGTTAAAAAGGCACATACTGGGAGAAAAAGCTTGTGAAATTGTACATTTTTATGCTGCAGGGTTATAGCTCTTGCAGTCTAGGACAGCCACAGCCATTACGGATCACAGGAAGGGAGAAGACAGAAGTGTTTTTTTCTCTGCTTCTGCCTTCTGTTTTGCTAGCTACATAGTGCTCAGTGAGGGGGTCCCAGCTAACCCAGATAGAAAAACTGGAAGAGAAAAAGCATAAAGATAGGGTCTTATCACATGGTACCTGGAAGGGTAAACAATTAGGGGATGTCACCTTGTATACTTTTGTGAGTTACAACTAACTGTAGTGCATTTATATGACACGACTGCCACAACCCCATCTGGAGTAAAGGATGACCATTAAAAAGATAGGGATGAATGCTGCGCTGCCGTGGGGGAGAGACAGTTTATAATTTCATCAAAGTGGTTTTATTTCAATGCATTTTGGATAGAAACCCATCTCCTTCTTCCTGAGATTACTCCTGAAGAAGGAGAGGGTTTTCTCTCCGAAACATGTTGAAATAAAATCACCTTGATGAAATTATAGACTGTCTCTTCCCCATGGCATCTCGGCATTCATCCCTATGTTTTTAACAGTCATCAGCTGACTCAGATAAGCCAGCAAGCATAAAGTTAAAAAAGACACAGACACTGGAAAAAAAAGTTTGTGACATTGTATATTGTTACTGTGCAGGGTTATAGCTCTTGCAGTCTAGCAAAAGCAGGTAGGGTGCCAAACTGTCAGGCACAGCCGCTGAGGATCACCGGGCGAAGACAGAAGTGTTTTTTATCTGCTTCTGCCTTCTGTTTTGCTAACTATATAGTGCTCAGTGAGGGGGTCCCAACTGACCCAGATAGCAGTAGAAAAACTGGAAGACAAGAAGCACAAAGATAGGGTCTTATCAGATGGTACCTGGGGGGGAACCAACTTAGGGAGAGAACAAGGGAGCTCACCTTGTATAGTTGTGTGAATTACAACTGACTGTAGTGCGTTTATATGGCATGGCTGTGACGGCCCCACGTGGAGTAGAAGATGACCATTAACATGATCGGGATAAATGCCATGCTGCCATGGGGGAGAGACAGCTTCTGCAGTCTAGGAAAAGCACGTAGAGTGCCCAACTGTCAGGCACAGCCGCCGAGGGTAACAGGGAGAAGACAGAAGTGTTTTTTTCTCTGCTTCTGTCTTCTGTTTTGCTAGCTACATAGTGCTCAGTGAGGTGGTCCCAGCTGACCCAGATAAGCTCTGTCATTGACTTGTGTGACTGTAGTAAGCTCCTATGGATGCCCCAGTTACAAGGGAAAAATGTCTCCAGAGAGTATGTTTATACATACTCTCTAGAGACATATTTTCCTGTGTGTATATAGACAGACAGGGAGAGAGACAGACCGGGAAAGAGACAAACCGGGAAAGAGAGAGACCTGGAAAGAGACATATGGGGAAAGAGACAGACAGGGAAAGAGACAGACGGGGAAAGAGACAGACAGGGAAAGAGACAGACGGGGAATGAGAAAGACCTGGAACGAGACAGATGGGGAAAGAGACAGATGGGGAACGAGACAGATTGGGAAAGAGACAGACCTGGAATGAGACAGGCAGGGAAAGAGACTGACAGACAGACACAGAGATAGAGACAGACAGATAGTGATAGAGAGAGACAGACAGACACAGAGATAGAGACAGACAGACACAGAGATAGAGAGAGACAGAAACACAGAGAGAGACAGACAAATACAGAGAGAGACAGACAGACACATAGAGAGAGAGAGAGACTGATACAGAGACAGACAGAGAGATAGACACAGACAAACAGAGAGATGGACACAGACAGACAAACAGAAATGGATAAAGACAGACACACATGGATAGAGACAGATACACAGACAGACAGAGACAGACAGGGAAAGAGACAGACAGGGAAAGAGACAGACACGGAAAGAGACAGACAGAGAGACAGACAGAGACAGAGACATACAAACAAAGACAAACAGAAACAGACACAGAGAACAGAAACACAGACAGACAGAGACAGAGACTGGGAGAGAGATAGAGAGACAGTTACTATCCCAGGCAACGCCGGGTACTACAGCTAATATATATATACTAGGTGTACTACCCGGCTTCGCCGGGTTAATAACTGTTGTTAACAAGATAGAAAGTATTAACAAAAATTTATTCTGCACACAATATCCGCTGCCTGGGATAGTAACTGTCTCTGTTTATCTCCAATTCTCTGTCTGTCTCCCCCTCTGTATATATCTCTCTGTCTCTCTCTATCTCTTTGTCTGTCTGTCTCTTTCCCTGTCTGTCTCAATCTCTTTCCCTGTCTTTCTATCTCATTCCCTGTCTGTCTATCTTTGTCACTTTTGCTGTCTGTTTCTTTCCCTGTCTGTCTCTGTCCCTCTCTGTCCCTCTCTTTCCCTGTCTGTCTCTTTCCCTGTGTCTGTCTCTTTGTCTGTCTCTTTACCCGTCTTTGTCTGTTTCTTACCCTGTCTGCCTCTTTCCCTCTCTTTCCCTGTCTGTCTGTTTCCCTGTGTCTGTGTCTGTCTCTTTGTCTGTGTCTGTCTCTTTACCGGTCTGTGTCTGTCTCTTAACCTGTCTCTCTCTTTCCCTCTCTCCCTGTCTGTCTCTTTCTCTCTCTTTCCCTGTCTGTCTGTTTCCCTGTGTCTGTCTCTGTCTCTTTGTCTGTGTCTGTCTCTTTACCTGTCTGTGTCTGTCTCTTAACCTGTCTCTCTCTTTCCCTCTCTTTCCCTGTCTGTCTCTTTCCCGGTCAGTCTGTCTCTTTGTCTGTGTCTGTCTCTTTGAGTCTGTCTCTTACCCTGTCTATGTCTGTTTCTTTCCCTGTCTGTGTCTGCCTCTTTCCCTGGCTGCATTGTGACACGCCAACATTCCATATAAGGGCGTGGCTGCGCATTCTTCTGAAGTTCTGGCTGCACTGTGGCTCCCAGCTCCATTCGCTTTAATGGAGGCAGTTTTTTTGGCGAATAACTAAAGCGTGGGGTTAAAATTTCCCTTCAAAACATAGCCTATGACGCTCTCGGGGTCCAGACGTGTGAGTGTGCAAAATGTTGTGGCTGTAGCTGCGACGGTGCGGATGCCAATCCCGGACATACACACACACATACATACATACACACATTAAGCTTTATATATATTATATATATATATATATATATATATATATATATATAAAAAATCAAAAATCTCTCACTTATAGCGGTGTCATCATAGTTATCTAATCAAAAATTGATTCAATATTCACCGTCTACACAAAGACCCCAATGAAAATATGAATCAAATAGACACCATTTCAATATATATATATATATATATATATATATATATATCAAAGGCTTAATCATTGGTAAATTGGAAAAACACATTTTAGGATTGGTTGAGCTAAACTTGGGAGAGACGCAGCATAAGAGACCTGATGGTTTCCTTTAGGCATCGTTGGGTGGTAACACAGGGAAGTTTCCGTCAAATTTATCCAACAAATGTTTCTTATTTTTATTTATTCTTCTTTTAAAAAAAATAAAATCAACTTTTAATCTGAAAATTGGCCATAAAGTTGCAAGAATATGAGATTTTATTTTCAGGCCTTTGGTCACATCATCAGGAAAGTGCAGAGTGACTTATGGAGTTTCCATATTTAGATTAAATTCTACATCACCGATATTAATAACGGCAAAATCAACCTTAAATTATATATCTAATGATCAATCTAAAATCCACCTTACATTGTATATTTTTTAATGACCTTCATTATGTTCCTAGAACCATCTGCTTTACTAGAAACTGTCCAATGTATTTTCTAACATTGCAAATAATAAATCAAGAAATGCTTTGAATGACAAAACAAATCCCAATTTTCCTAAGATAAAAGGAGTCTGTCTTTTGAACATGGCTAGCGAGCTTATTTTGCAAGATTTAATATTTGCCCTTAGGTTTCCTTTTTATTTGATGAGCTTTCCGCAGGATTGAAGTGACAGTATAGTGGCGTAAGGAAGTATATAAATACTCCGCTCCTCCGTCCTATCAAAGAAAACAATATGGCCCAAAATATGCAAGTAAAATTCTTCATTATTACTTTCCATTTTCCAGGGACTCGAAATGCGTTATTCTCCATGCGATGAGGATAGCGGTTCCGTGCGCAGCCTGGAGTCATTATGCAATAATAGAAGAGTTGTCAATGTGGTATTATTTACGCGCACGCATTATATACATTGCCATGTCTGAAAACTTTTCGCCAGTTGTTCAAAACAGCACAATGACATACGAAATCTCAACCAATGGGAGATCAGACAAACAAAGAGTTTTTTATTTGGACAGTTTTCATAAATTTGTCACTCATCAATTCTATTAAATACCTTATAACATGCCATGTATGCCACAAAGATGGATTAAGGTAACACTCAAATCGCTCATGGCAGGAGGGGTCCCATAATGCTTTGGTCAATTAGAGTTTTCTGTATAGGGTCATTGTCACGGGTGACAAACAGTCATGTGGTTTCAGGCCATAGAAGGTCACAGCGTTTGGCTGCACAATGCTCCCTGACTTCCTATTGTTCCTATTGTTCCTGCTGTCAATATTCATTGGCATAGGTAGCTTTCCTGCTGGATTCATCTCTCTCCCTTTAGGACCCAGCAGGAGCTTGCCTTCCACCCACCTGCTTATCATCATCATTCTCTCTGTGCTTAAATACCTCTTCCATCTTTGGTCTGGTGCTGGTTATAGATTTCAGTTCATTCAAGCCCTGGGTGCAAGCAGGTGGCTTGTACTCCTCTGTGGTATTGTTGCTGAAAACTTTGCTGAACTTCTACCTGAGTCATCTGTGGATAAGTAGTTCATGCTTTCCCCCCTGTGTGTCCTCCTTGTGTCTTCTATAGTGTTTAGTGAGGCTGATGAAGAGCTCATTCCATCCGTTCCCTAGGGTCCAGCATTAGGATTACCTGGGGTCAGGTATCCAGCTCGGCACATAGCTGCAGAACCTATCTAGGGTGGTGAGGGACCCCAGGAACCAGCGGCAGGTTTGGTCAGGAGTCACCATTTTTTCTTTCTCTAGACACAGGGTTTCCCTTCCCCTCCCATTCGCTGTGCACTTGATACTTCCCAGTACCTATAGCGTGACAGACATTCCATTTCTGGTATATAAAAAAAATTATTAAATATTCCAACCTACTTTCACTATCTCAGTCAGTCTCATAGACAACAAATGGACCGGTGGTCTCACACTACTGCTGCATTTGTAGCGCCCCACGGGCAGGTGGTTAACCTACTCGTTGCCGGGCAGTCGCGGGACGGGTCAGGCGATGTCACGGGTGGCTTTGCCCGGTTCCGTTGCCCCGAGGCGTGCAGAAAATGAAGGGAAAGCGGGGTGATCGAGGACAGTTTGTCGTGACGTGTGGTATTCGGCCATGGAGTAGCCGCCGCTGCTGAATTCCTCGCCGGGGCAGGTGTTATGGCAGCTGGGATGGTATCGCTCCACACAGGCTGAGCGGGATCGGGGTGATAACGGGGGTGGGGTTGGTGGTCCCTGAGAGGCGCCGGAGTGCAGGGCGACAGCGTCGCTAATCAGAATCTGAGTCACCAACTGCGGTTCCAGGTTCTTTTTACTCACTGATTCAAAGCTGCACCCAGGCTCTGGTCACTGCCGTCTTGAGCTGTGGTCAATCCCAAGCAAGTGAAGTGGCCACCACCGGTATTTGAAGAGAGAGAAAGAAAGAGAATGTCCTTTACCTACGATGTTCCCCTCAGTGATTAGGTACCCGGGCTGAGCTCCCGCTCCAAGCCACCGGCCTAGTAAAGTCCAAGAGATCCAGAGGTGTCTTGTCAGAACTATGGTCCCGACTGATCTCTCTTGATGTGAGAGTGTTACGCCTATATCTACCCCAAGTAGACCCCGCCCACCAGGTGGTCGACTTCAGTGACTGGGAAGTCCCATACATCAAGGCGGCCACTCCCCTGCCTACCCTGAATCACCCCACCTTGTGGGAAGGTTCCTAACTGTATGTAGAGTGTGTATGTGGAACACTGGTGATTAACCCTTCTCTTACCTTAGATGGATACCGCACCTTAACTGAGGTGCAATACCCTGTGGCGACCAGAGCCTCAGGGGTGCCACACAGTCACACCAGGATCTTTGGGACCCCTGTTCTCATGATTAGTAGGACTTCCAGCAGTGGAAGCCTCATTCTGTTGGTGATGAATTGAAACCCTTTAACTGACGACTATGTAGGAACCAGATATCAGAAACATCTGCTACTGTGAAAAGGTTTTTTCACCCTCAAATTCTTCATTGGTTCCAATCTTAGAGCTAAGGATGCATAAAAAAATAAATTGTGATGCCCATCACAAGGTGGCACTAGACACTACTTGTGTCAATGGAATGGAGAGGTAGTCAGAGAAGCCGAGGTCAGAAGCCAGGAGGTAGTGACGAAAAACTGGGACCAGACAGAGATGAGGTCGAGATACAAGCCAAAAGTCAGGATTCCAGGAGAGTACGTACAGGATACAGGGAGCAGGCGGGGACGTGGTCAGGAGGAGGTCCGAGGTCAGAAGCCAGTAGGTAAAGACAAAGACAGAGAGGCAAGCAGAGAAGAGTCAACAACAGCCCAGAGTCGAGAGCCAAGATCAGATCACTAAACACTACGGGAGCCGAGAGTACTACTGTAGAACAGGAAGTATGACTGGCGACATTCCGTATGAGCATGCTCCCTAATGAAGCAGAGCACTCACCAGGAACAAGGAGCATCTGCATAGGCACCTTCCAGGACCAGCATAGAACCCAGAGCTGAGAGACAACCCATCCATAGGTGTTCAAGACAAACAGCAGAGTATCCAAACCTGCAAAAAGCTCTGCACGATGGAACAGCAAGTACGGCTCTGCAGGAGAGCCTGGCAGAGCATAACAACACAAGATGCTCTGCGCATCAGAACCATGACACAAGTGAGGAGGGTCACAGTAACAATTAGCTGACACCAAGTAATAGCTCGGAATATATGTGGTTTACTCCAACTGCGAATATTACTATTGGTATTCCTCTATCATTTACAACCAATCTGCACCCTCTCCCAGTAAAAGACCCTCTCAGAGAGGATTTATTAGTGATATTACAGAGTGTGATTTCCAATAATCTGCTTGGTACAACATTATCGCTCCACAGAGACCTCCGATTAACTGCTGTACAATCAATAGACCAGCGAAAACACACACATAATCTCCTGCCACTCAATTATTTAGGAGACACGGCAATCCCGAGAGACCAACATTCAACTGAGGCTTAACCATTGTGCTGCCAAGAGAGCATCCGAGGCATAAGGTCTGTTCCATGTAGGATGAGCAGAAATATATATATATATATATAGTATTATAGTGGTCCATGCTGTAGCTCCAAAATTATATTGCAAGTCTAAGGGGGGCTTTACACGTTGCGACATCGCTTCCGAAATATCGTCGGGGTCACGTCATTAGTGACGCACATCCGGCGCTGGTAGCGACATCGCAACGTGTAAATCCTAGGTGCGACGATAAACGATCGCAAAAGCGTCGAAAATCAGTGATCTATGTAGCGTCGTTCATTTTCATAATTTCGGGACGACCGCAGGTACGATATTGTTTGTCGTTCCTGCGGCAGCACACATCGCTGTGTGTAAACCCGCAGGAGCGACAAACATCTCCTTACCTGCGTCCCGACAGCAATGCGGAAGGGAGAAGGTGGGCGGGATGTTATGTCCCGCTCATCTCCGCCCCTCCGCTTCTATTGGCCGGCCGCTTAGTGACGTCGCGGTGACATTGCTGTGACGCTGAACGCACCTCCCCCTTGAAGGAGGGATAGTTCGGCAGTCACAGCGACGTCGCCAAGCAGGTATGTGCGTGTGACGCTACCATAGCGATAATGTTAGCTACGGCAGCAATCACCACATATCGCATGTGTGACGGGGGCGGGTGCTATCGCGCTGGATGTCGTAACGTGTAAGGCCCGCCTAAGACCTCCAACATTGGAAGGTGGTCATCAAAAGTATCCTTTGAGTCTAAGGGCGGCGTTAAATGGTACGATTTATCGTGCGATCGCATGAGCGATTGCACCCGCCCCCATCGTTTGTGCGTCATGGGCAATTTGTTGCCCGTGGCGCAGAAAGTCATTTACCCCCGTCACACGTACTTACCTCCCAAACGACCTCGCTGTGAGCGGCGAACATCCTCTTCCTGAAGGGGAAGGGACGTTCGCCATCACAGTGATGTCACATAGCGGCCGCCCAATAGAAGCGGAGGGGCGGAAATGAGCGGGACGTAACATCCCGCCCACCTCCTTCCTTCCGCATTGCCGGCGGTACGCAGGTAAGCTGTGTTCGTCGTTCCCGTGGTGTCACACGTAGTGCTGTGTGCTGCCTCGGGAACTACGAACAACCGGCGCGCAGAAGGAGGAACGACTTTATGAAAATGAGCGACGTGTCAACGAGCAACGATAAGGTGAGTATTTTTGCTTGTTCACAGTCATTCGGAGGTGTCACACGCTACGATATCTCTAACGATGCCGGATGTGCGTCACGGAATTCGTGACCCTGATATGAATATCGTAGCGTGTGACGCCGGCCTAAGACCCGATTGAGCACATGAAACTAGGTATTGGTAATTGCATCCATATCACAATTATTTTTGAGAACACCTATCAAAAACTAGAAGTACAAAGAGAAGTCACATAGATATTACCCTTGGTCAGATTCTAACCAGTTTCCGAGCGTTTACTGCAACAGTCCGACCCACCAGACTTCCACAGTGGGATTTTCTGATGTGTATCTATCTTAGGCTGCTTTCACACATCCGGTTTGAGCACTGCGGCTCAATCCGGCTGTGAAACCTATGCAACGGATGCGGTGAAAACACCGCATCCTTTGCATACGTTTTTTACATGCGGCTCGTCCGGTTTTTGCCGCTTGCGGCATGCTACTGAGCATGCGCAGTGGCAAAAACCGCATGTGGCAGCCGAATGCGGTTTTTGCTGCATCGCGCCGCATCTGGAATCCATAGGGATGCATTGGGAAAAGCGCCGCATCGGCCGGATGCGGCGCGGTGCGTTTTTTTTTGCCGCACAAAAAAACGTGCCAGGCAACGTTCCATCCGGCCGCCGCATCGGCTAAATCTGCCGCATGCGGCAAAAAACGGACAGAACGCAAGGCCATGCAGCACAATGTGGCACGAATTAAAGTCTATGCAGGAAAAACACAATTGGCAGCAAAAAAAAAAACGGTTGCGTTTTTCCTGCAAAGTTCCGGATTGTGCTGCATAGCAAAAACCGGAGGTGTGAAAGCAGCCTTAGAAATATCTCCTAAAATTCTAAGGGATTACTCTTTAAAGTAATGACTTTTGAACTATTCTCATCCTCAACATCAGTGATCATCCAAAAGCTCCAAGAAGTGCTCCTGGCTCTGATACAGAATCATTATAGGGCGGAGACGAGGGGTAGTGTCACGCGTCACGCTGGGGAAGACAGGACCCTTGGCGAGCGACGAAGCACAAAGGGTACCCCTCAATGGATGGCAGTGGCGCTAGAGAGAGGAGAGCGAAGTGACCTGCTAACACTCCCTAACGTCTCTAGACAGGTTTGTCCCATCAGCGTTGTCACATGCCTGGCCCTGAATTGACCCTGACTAGTGTGAAGGCCAGAGAGACGATAGTCTCGCCACTAGAATGAAACAACACCAGGAAGGTAAGACAAACCGGGGAAAGACACAACAAATGGTTCTTCACAGCTACTCAAGCAGAAAGCTTCTCTGCTGCAACAGAAACAGCTTCCCCAAAACAAGGGTCCTTCAAAGTGGTCAATTATAGAACAGGCTATAGCCAGCGTAGGAGAGATGGAGGAGTGAGTTTATATAGAGGAAGGGCGTGCCTTCAGCTGAGATTAACAGCTACAAGTCAATCTCAGCGGGATAGAAAAGACACCTTAACCCTTTCAGCACCGAACGGAATTAAATACACTCCTACTCAGGATAAGTGATGGGCGAATTCTAAAACAGATCTGTGATCAACCAAACACTGAGACCATCTGATCCCTCCAAGGTCTCGGCAGGGTGTGACACTCTCGTGACAGATAGACAGCTGCCTGGAGTGTATTACGATAGGGATGCCACTACCTTATGGGGAAATTGATTCAAATTTCAGTGCTTGGTTATCAGCCTTTTCCCTTTTTACGTTTCCTGTGGTTTTCCAAACCCCCAGCCATTGACCTACCATTTTCAAATATCAATTTTGGGCCGAATGTTCAGCTGCCTTTTTACTAAACTGAATCTGTCTAGACTATTTGTTTAGCCAGCGATCTGAACATCTACTGGGAACCTCAGCTCAGTATCCAACAGGGAAAGACGACAACTCTACATCCAAGGTTAGTCTGCTCCAACCTTACTGAACATCTACTGGGGACCTCAAGCTCGGTATCCAACAAGGAAAGTCAACAACTCTACATCCTAGGTTAGTCTACTCCAACCTTACTGAACATCTACTGGGGACCTCAAGCTCGGTATCCAACAGGGAAAGACGACAACTCTACATCCAAGGTTAGTAGGCTCCAACTTTACAATGGCCTCTTAAAATGATTCTCAGCCTTGCTGAGCCACTACTCTCAAGCCTGACATCTTGTCGCACCTCCGTACGAAACTCTATACTCTTGCCTAGTAAACCTTTATTCTTTATACCTAATGCCAAATGTCCAAAAACTGGAATCCAGATTAACTCTTGAACTAGAACCTGAAAACCACTTTATGTGGCATCATCATCACTGTACCCATTGGGGCTCACAACCTACATTCCCTATCAGTATGTCTTTGGATGGTGGGAGGAAATCAAAGAACCCGGAGAAAAATCACGAAAACATGGGGAAAACATACAAACTCTTTGCAGATGTTGTCCTTTTTGGGATTTTGAACACAGAATCCCAGCACTGCAAGGCTACAAAACTAACCACTGAGCCACCGTGCTCCCTTTTACTGTCTTCGAGTCTCTTCAACATATTTGTTCTGGAAAGAGAGAGAGGAAGAGCACATCTTAAGCCCGCTTTACACAATACAATATATCTTACAATGTGTCAGTGGGGTCACGCCGTAAGTGACGCACATCCGGCATTGTAAGGTACATTGTAGTGTGTAACAGCTACATACGATTGCGAATGAACGGTAAAACGTTCATCGCATACACATTGTTTATTCCTCATGAATTGAACGTCTGGTTGTTCATCGTACCCGGGGTAGCACACATCGCAGTGTGTGTGAAACCCCAGGAACGATGAACAGATCTTACCTACGTCCTGCGGCTCCCGGACGGTAATGCGGAAGGAAGGAGGTGGGCGGGATGTTTACGTCCCGCTCATCTCCGCCCCTCCGCTTCTATTGGCCGGCTGCCGTGTGACGTCGATGTGACGCCGAATGTCCCTCCCACTCCAGGAAGCGGCCGTTCCCCGCCACATCGAGGTCGTATGGACAGGTAAGTACGTGTGACGGGGGTTCATCGTTTCTGCGGCACATTCAACAAAATTGAACGTGCCGCACATACGATGGGGGCGGTTACGATCGCATACGATATCGTATGCTGGATCGTATGGTGTAAAGCAGGCTTTACGATAGTGACCCATTGTGAGACCTTTTTTATCTCAAAAAGTTTTATACTTATAAATCACACCTTAAATTAGTGCATATAAAATCCATTCAGTAGCAAGGTCATCAACCTAACTTTGAGCTTCGCCCTGTTAGATTCTTCCATGGCTTCATTTTTTAATAACTCTGTACTGACTATATTTGCCCCTATCTACAGTGTCCACCCATATCCTTTCCACCGCCATTAACTTGAGAACGGCGGCAGCTGTAGGCATAGAAGTGGTGTCTAGGTATAGTAAAGTAGCCTTGGGCTACGCAATGAAACCACCTATAGCGCCACCTGGTGGAAAACAACGGAGTTAGAATTTTTATTTCGAAAACGGAACGAGAAACAAAAAAAAAGTGAATTACAAAGTTGTAGGCCATTTTCAATTCAATACGAATCAACACCTTGCAAACAGAAAAGCTGTGATTAGAATGTATAAAACGGGGAATTACCCTATTATGCAAATAAGTGTGCAATGTCATATCTGATGAAATACTGTAGACTGCTAACAGAACATTCTGTACAGTAAATGGGGTTGTTCAAAGGGTTGGCCAACAGACCTCTGTCACGCTGTTATCTCCAGCACGACTCATCCGTGTTTAACCTTGTATGCAAGGTGTCGATTCATATTGAATTGATGATGCCCTACAACTTTGTAATTCACTTTTTTCTCTATCTCGTTCTGTTTTCGAAATAAAAATTCCAACTCCGTTGTTTTCCACCAGGTGGTGCTATAGGTGGTTTCATTGCATAGCACATGGCTACTTTACTATACCTAGACACCACTTCTATGCCTATAGGTGCCGCCGTTCTCAAGTTAATGGCGGTGGACAGGATATGGGTGGACACACTATTTAGTCATGGTTGAAACTGTTGGCAGCCTTGACATTTTTTCCAGAAAGTTAAGTAATTCTCGCAGAAAATAATTGCAATTACACATGTTTTGTTATAAACATATTTATATCCTTTGTGTGTATTGGAACAAGACAAAAATTTTTTTAACAAAAGGCAAATTGGATATAATTTTGCATAAAACTCCAAAAATGAGCAGGACAAAACTGTTGACACCCTTAACTTAACAGTTGATTGCACACCCTTTGGAATAAACAATCTCAATCAATCACTTCTCATAACCATCAAGAAGCTTCTCACACCTCTCACCTGGAAATTTGGACCACACTTCTTTTGCAAAGACTGAGCCAACTTCTCCCCCTTTTTATTTGGTTTCAGGTGTGATTTTCATATTGCCCCACAGCAGGCAAGGTTTAAAGAACATCAAATGCTTGAAACAGAGTTGTTAACGCACAATTTTGGAAAGCTGCCAACAATTTTGTCTGGACCATTTTTAGGATTTTGTGTTAAATTATGTCCAATTTTCTTTTTTTTTTGTTGTTGTTCCAATACACACAAAAGAAACAAAGCATATATAACAAAACTTGTGTAACGTCAATAATTTTCGGGGAGAAATACTTCATTGTCCAGAACAATTTCAAGGCTACCAACACTTTCGGCCATGACTGTATCGACAAATCAAAGTTGAAGCTAGCAGAAGGCCTATGTGCATGGAAAAGTACATCTAAATACAGTTAGGTCCAGAAATATTTGGACAGTGACACAAGTTTTGTTATTTTAGCTGTTTACAAAAACATGTTCAGAAATACAATTATATATATAATATGGGCTGAAAGTGCACACTCCCAGCTGCAATATGAGAGTTTTCACATCCAAATCGGAGAAAGGGTTTAGGAATCATAGCTCTGTAATGCATAGTCTCCTCTTTTTCAAGGGACCAACAGTAATTGGACAAGGGACTCTAAGGGCTGCAATTAACTCTGAAGGCATCTCCCTCGTTAACCTGTAATCAATGAAGTAGTTAAAAGGTCTGGGGTTGATTTCAGGTGTGTGGTTTTCCATTTGGAAGCTGTTGCTGTGACCAGACAACATGCAGTCTAAGGAACTCTCAATTGAGGTGAAGCAGAACATCCTGAGGCTTAAAAAAAAGAAAAAAACCATCAGAGAGATAGCAGACATGCTTGGAGTAGCAAAATCAACAGTCGGGTACATTCTGAGAAAAAAGGAATTGACTGGTGAGCTTGGGAACTCAAAAAGGCCTGGGCGTCCACGGATGACAACAGTGGTGGATGATCGCCGCATACTTTCTTTGGTGAAGAAGAACCCGTTCACAACATCAACTGAAGTCCAGAACACTCTCAGTGAAGTAGGTGTATCTGTCTCTGAGTCAACAGTAAAGAGAAGACTCCATGAAAGTAAATACAAAGGGTTCACATCTAGATGCAAACCATTCATCAATTCCAAAAATAGACAGGCCAGAGTTACATTTGCTGAAAAACACCTCATGAAGCCAGCTCAGTTCTGGAAAAGTATTCTTTGGACAGATGAGACCAAAATCAACCTGTACCAGAATGATGGGAAGAAAAAAGTTTGGAGAAGAAAGGGAACGGCACATGATCCAAGGCACACCACATCCTCTGTAAAACATGGTGGAGGCAATGTGATGGCATGGGCATGCATGGCTTTCAATGGCACTGGGTCACTTGTGTTTATTGATGACATAACAGCAGACAAGAGTAGCCGGATGAATTCTGAAGTGTACCGGGATATACTTTCAGCCCAGATTCAGCCAAATGCCGCAAAGTTGATCGGACGGCGCTTCATAGTACAGATGGACAATGACCCCAAGCATACAGCCAAAGCTACCCAGGAGTTCATGAGTGCAAAAAAGTGGAACATTCTGCAATGACCAAGTCAATCACCAGATCTTAACCCAATTGAGCATGCATTTCACTTGCTCAAATCCAGACTTAAGACGGAAAGACCCACAAACAAGCAAGACCTGAAGGCTGCGGCTGTAAAGGCCTGGCAAAGCATTAAGAAGGAGGAAACCCAGCGTTTGGTGATGTCCATGGGTTCCAGACTTAAGGCAGAGATTGCCTCCAAAGAATTCGCAACAAAATATTGAAAATAAAAATATTTTTTTGGGGTTTGGTTTATTTGTCCAATTACTTTTGACCTCCTAAAATGTGGAGTGTTTGTAAAGAAATGTGTACAATTCCTACAATTTCTATCAGATATTTTTGTTCAAACCTTCAAATTAAACGTTACAATCTGCACTTGAATTCTGTTGTAGAGGTTTCATTTCAAATCCAATGTGGTGGCATGCAGAGCCCAACTCGCCAAAATTGTGTCACTGTCCAAATATTTCTGGACCTAACTGTAGGTCTTCACTGTCCTTAGGTGGTCCGCATGCTTGATGAGCTTTAAACACTTGACTAAACACTCCCGTTAGTAGAATGCTTCTCTTTCAGTACATTTTTGCTACGTAACACCATAATAGTCGTTCTAAGCTCTTCTGTCAAAACACATGTAATTTGCCATTGTTCTGGATTTGTCTCCACTCTACCCTCGGAGATTTTCAATATGATGATGATGATGATATGACAAGGCATCTCGTGTAGAAGGCTTGCCAATGATCTTTTGATTGACGCAAGCTAATATCAGGAGAATTATCAGCTTTCAGCTGACAAAGAACTTTTTGTGGACAGAATCATTATAAGCTCCTTTCACTTCTGTGGTTTCAGTAGCTCTCGGCGTACAACGACGGTTTAAAGCTGATAACCAGTCTTCTTCCAAGTCAACGATGCAGACAATGAGGAGGCAGCGGTGACTGAACCAACAACGGTTTTATTAACTTTGTATAAATTAAGGATTATGAAATATAATGATATGACACATGTAATATCTGGAATACAATCACAATATTATTCACATGCCATTATTCCGATCACCAACTAACGGTCACCATCAGCCTTATCACACGTTAGATCCCTCTAGCAAGGAAATGTCAGTGTCACGCTATTCGTTACTGTAGTCTACTTAACAATACTATACAGTGTACAGACCCTAGACATTATTCGCTAGGCCACAAGTCAAAATCAGGGGTTTCCTCAAACACTATACAGGGTGGCCACCTCCGCTCTTTGAAGAGTGGCCTCAGTCCCCACTCAATACCGTATCAATTACTTGGCTCTGGATCTTGACCAGCATAGTCTGCGGCTTGACCATGAAGTTGGGAGTCTGGACCTTGTCCGGCGTAGTCTGATCTTCCTCAGGTACTTCTACTTGTGACAAAAGAAAATAGAGATGCGCTGTGTAATGTGCCGCCCCCGTGCCAGCAGCCGGGCTACGCAGATCCGGATCCCCAGGGTGGCTCGAGGGATCTTCCGGACCCAGGGGTCGCGCGGACACTTCGAATAAAAGGGGACGTATTTGTACGGGATTTACCGTAATCACTCTGACGCCACCCACGGTGTGTGGTGAGATGTGGCACCACCGCTGCTGTTATTGGGTACCCAGGGGCGATGGGATGGCAGCTGGATATTAACCCCTCCGTGGGTAGGGATGGATGCCCTGGGGCCCAGTGTCTCTGTGCTTAGGATGATGATTGCAGGGGCCGGCGCGCCCGGTCAGACCGGGGGATATTGGTGTACTCACAGTCAATGAATCACACAAGTCCAAACGGTAAACCAAGGTGTTGGTGGCCCGCCGCCGTGGCCGGGTTTACTCTGGTCCCTCGCCCGGGATGATGGTCTGTGTCACTTTCCTCTGCACTGTTTTGGTGTTTGTGGACTTCCCGGTATGAAACACGGGAGTCCGCTCCCGGTACTTTTGTTGGGAGCCTTGCCTGCTGACGCTGGCCCTTGGGATCTACCAGGCCCTGGCGGATGCCCTATCTCCAACGGTGGGCTGTTGTCTGCTTTTGCGTCTTTGGTTGGGACAGGATCTATAATCCTGCCCTCAATTGGTTAATTAGCAAGGCCGTTGGTTCCGTTCCTGGCTTCAGGGTTCAAGTACCCCTTCTGTGCACGGTTTCCGGGTCGGTTCTCCGGTGTCGGTACCGGCGGGCTCCTACCCTGTCCCGGTGCACCTCGGATCTCTGGCTGCCATCTTCCCATCTCCTGTCAGACACGGACCACCATCTGCCACCTAGCCAGTACGCCGGAGCTCCAACCCCGACGCCTTTTCTTTCTGTCTCACTGTGCACTCTCTGAGTTTTCACTTTGAGCTCTCACTTCTCTCCACTCCAACTCCAAAACTCTACTCTCACTAACTGACTCTTTTTTCCGCCCCGGGTTCTCCAGACCCCTAGGTGGGCGTTCTCCATCCGCTTGGTCTCGCCCACTGGTGTGCCTGTGCTTCCCTGGGGGGGGTGACTAGCGTTGTTGGTTAGCATGATGTAACCTGGTGAGGGATGGTGTTATGCGGGTTACCTGTTCTATGTGTGACTACCTGGTGGCGCCAGGGCAACACATGTAACACCCAGTGGAAGTGGTGGGGATTAGTTGTTGCCCAGAGGCTTCTCACCTGATGGGGTTGTGCACCCTTGCACAACCCAGGTAAAGGTGAGGGTAGATCCAGAGGGGGATCGCTGGAGAGGGGATCCTCTACAAAGCCTGGGGCCAGCGTGGAGCAATTCTTCCTGAAAGGTCACGTGATGACGCGCGACCGGACGTGCGTCACCACAGGTCCTGTGTCGGCCAGGGGATCCCGGTAACCCAGCAACTGTAGGTCCTGGTGTCTGGTGGATAAGCCTCCTCTCCCAGAGCTGGCTCCTGCCGCTGATCCCTCACAGGGATAGTGAAATTGAATAGCAAGGTCACAGTCAGATAGGAGCGCTAGGAAGCAGGAGCACTAGGTGAGTAGATTTTAAAAAGCAAACCTTTTATTTGGAACCCACTAACTTGTGGCCATTAGAGGGTTCCAAATAAAATTTTTGCTTTTTAAAATCTACTCACCTAGTGCTCCTGCTACCTAGCGCTCCTATCTGACTGCCACCTTGCTATCCAATCAGGTACTTCTACTGGCACAGGTCAAGGGCTTCTACTGGCGCTGATCACAAGCTTCTACTGGCTTTGATCACAAGCTTCTAATGGCGCTGGTCACTGGCTTCTTCTGGCTTCTAATAACGCTGATCACTGGCTTTTACTGACTGTGATCACGGGTTTCTACTGGAGCAGATCACGGACTTCCACAGGCTTTGATCATGGGCTTCTACTGGCTCTGATCACTGACTTCTACTGGTGCTGATCATAGGCTTCTCCTGGCACAGGTCAGGGTCTTCTACTTAGTTTAGGGCTGCATAGGTTAACGAACGCGATTGATTTCTTCAGGGGAGGGATGCGACCACCATTGTCCACCATGTGTCGTCTTTACGACAAAAATGTACAAAAAAATTATCTATTCGGCTACAGTAAACTGGCTCTCCTAACCTAGTAGTGGTTTCTGTCAACAAGGTGGTTGACTGTACCAATATATGTGAATGTGCCATGGCTGGCTGAAGAAATCAGAGGGTTCTGATTTACAGATATGTATGTTTGTGGCTGGTTGGGTGTTATAATATGGTGTATTGATATGCTACTGTCGCGGGCGCTCACCCACTGCTCGGGTCCGGCTGCTGCTGCTGCTCGGTGGTGGCTCGAGCGGTGGGCCGGATCCCGGGGACTCGAGCGGCGTTCCTCGTCCGTGAGTGAAAGGGGAGTTTGGTGTGTGGTTTGGGGGATATTGTCCGTGACGCCACCCACGGTTGTGGTGAAGTTGTGACACCACCGCTGCTCTGGACGGGGATCCCGGGAGCGATGACAGGGAGCAGCTTGGATGTTGGTTCTCCCCTCCGTGGATAGGGGGGTTGGTTGTCCCGGGGTCTCGGTGAGGGTTTAGGGATGGCAGGCGGGTTACGGAGCCTGGTGAGGTGCAGGGTCGCGGGGGCAGCGCTGTGCCGCACAGCACGGTGGTACTCACTCAGCCAGTAATTCACACAGAGTCTCTGGTCAAACAAACGGCTGGATGGACGGGTCCCACAGGCGGCTGTGGTTGTTCTCCTCCCGGTAGGTTGATGGTGACTGCCTTTCCCTGCACCTGTGTTGTGTTTACGGTTCCAATGGCTTCCCACCGGTAACCCGCTCCCCAGCTTGGATGGATGCTGGAGGAGCCCCTTTTTGCCCGCAGGCTCTGGCCCTGGGAAATGTAGCCTTGGCGGTGACTGTGTTTCTCTCTATGGTGTGAGCTGTTGCCTTCAATCGGGTCTTGGCTGCTGGGAAACCCCGGAGGTTCCCTTCGCTAACGGATTTGACCGGTTTTACGGTGACTCCTAGCCTGGTCGGGGTCCGTAGGCCCTGCCGGATGGTGCTGGCTTCTCTTCACTCCCCGATCCGGTACCGGCGGGCCACCGCCCGTCCCCGGTCCGTACGGTTCACTTCAATCAGCCTCTCCTGCAGACGGTCACCACCATCTGCCAACCTTGCTGTATGTCCGGGCCACACACCCGGACACGGTCAGTCTCCTCTACTGCCACTTCGCTCTCCAAAACTCATCTGACTCCTTTTCCCGCCTCCAGGACTGTGAACTCCTTGGTGGGCGGGACCAACCGCCTGGCCCACCCCCTGGTGTGGACATCAGCCCCTGGAGGAAGGCAACAAGGATTTGTGTTTGACTTAGGTGTGCCTAGCCGGGGTGTAGGGTGTGTTGGTGTAGTACCTGTGACTACCTGGCTTGTCCAGGGCGCCACACTACGTCACTGCAAAAGTAGAAGGCACAAAGGGAGCCCATGAATAGAGGATGTTTAGCACCAGTCAGTAGAGTTTGAGCAAAATGTTGGACCAGGACCTTGGTCTTGAGAATGGCAACTTGTCCCTCTGTGGAATATTCAAGTGAGACTAAGAAGTTGCTGAAATGGAGTGGTACACCAGTCCAAAGGTTGCGGTGGTGAATTGAGTCCTGCGATGATGGGCGAGAAGATGTCGCTTGCAGGATCTTGTGCTGACAGTTAAGGCTGCTTTACACCAGACAATCTATCGTGCGATAGATCGTCGGGGTCACGGTTTTTGTGACGCACATCCGGCATCGCTGGCGATGCCGGCCTGTATGACACCTCCTAGCGATGCAGTATCGCTCACAAATCGTGAGTCGGGTACTGCTCGCTAGGTTCCATAATATCGTTTAATTTAGTTGACCATCGTTTCCGTGGTAGCACACGCCGCTCCGTGTGACACCACGGGAACGATGAGCAGCTCACCTGCCTCCCGCGCCCGCCGGCGGCTCTATGTGGAAGGAAGGAGGTGGGCGGGATGTTTACGTCCCGCTCATCTCCGCCCCTCTGCTTCTATTGGCCGGCGGCCGTGTGACGTCGCTGTGACGCCGAACGTCCCTCCCACTCCAGGAAGTGGACGTTCGCCGCCCACAGCGAGGTCGCACGAGAGGTAAGTATGTGTGACGGGGGTTACTAACTTTGTGCGACACGGGCAGCGATTTGCCCGTGACGCAAAAAGGACGGGGGCGGGTACGACCGATTGTGAAATTGCACAATCGGTCGTACCGTGTAAAGCAGCCTTTAGAGAGAGTCCTAATGAATGAGTCAATGGATGGTGAACTAGAAGTTGACTACCAGTGGTCTGCACTGATAGAGTTTCTACCATGTTACAGGTGGGCCCATGATGGTTGGTCCTGACAGTGGTGGGTGAAAGAAATCATTAATTTGAGTTTTGCTCTGGGAGTCCCCTGGGGCTGAAAAAATAATCATTCTGTGGGGAGCCAAAGAGGGGGACAACTGTATTGTGATTTAACCGTAAGAAACTTTTAAGGAGGTGGAAGAATCTCTTGGTCTGTAGGGACTGTCGTGAAACTCTGTAAGCCTAAAGCATTGCCAGAAGGCATTGTCCTGGAGGAAGTGGGAGGCAGCCTCCAATTCTACCAAATTCGATAAAAGAAGTAGTGCTGCATAGTGCTATTCTTGGTGTTAAAGCGATGGACAACCCCAACAGACCTCATTGTTAATCACTGGCCTGTCAATCTTGCAGAGCTCTGCGGCTTTCGCTATAAATGGAGCCAATGCCCAAATGTGAGCAGATCCTGCCCAATTCTTGGATGTATCATTATGTAGGATTCTTAATAGATTTCCATCGTCTTCACTTTAGCTTTAAGTGCTCTCAAGAGCTCCAAGTGTTTAACAGATACTTGTATGATGGGTCTCAAGAGCACCTCATCTATGTGCTGACAAGAACGTCTCTTGTAACTAATCTCTACAGCTTGTCTCTCAGTGTCCTTAAGGTTCTCCATTTTGCCTATTTTTAAGATCTGCATTATTGTATTGTAAAAATGAAGTACCCTTGTAAAGTATTTTACTTTGTCGCTAGTGTTCCTTATATTTCTATTCTCTAAAGGGTCTAATTTTGTTCTAAAATCAGTGGTCACCTAAAGAAAGACTAGAGCCCCAGGCCCTGGTACCTAAGAAGAGGTGTGCCGCCCCCATGCCAGCAGCCGAGCTGCTCGGACCCGGATCCGCAGTGGCTCACGGGGTCTCCGGACCCAGGGGTCGTGCGGCCACTCAAACGAAGGAGGTATTTACAGGGGACTGTGTTAGAGTTCGTGACGCCCCCGTGGTATGTGGTAATTGGAGTACCACCGCTGCAGTTGGGAGTACCCGGGGTTGATGGAATGGGGCAGCCAGGGGTTAGAACCCTCCACGGGTAGGGGGAATGCCCCGGGACTCGGTGATGGTGAGGTGGAGTGCCGTTGGGTGCGAAGGGGGTCACTTTGGTACTCACTCAGTCCATTTAGCTGACACCGACAACTGGATAAACCGAAGTTCTGGATACCGCTGCCGCTGAGGGAAGCTAGTTCAGGTCCAGTCCCCAATGGTGCTGCCTGGTGATCCGTGACATTCCTCCTGGCACTAAGTTTACTTCTCTGTTGGTAGTATGAAACTTGCTGAGTCCCGCTCCCCACTATGGCTAAGTGTGGGAGCTTGCTTTCAGGGTTCACGCTTGGGATTTTCTGGACCGTTTTGGTGGAAAGTCCTATCCCCCTCGTTGCGTTAGTACCCCAATTTTGGAGCTGGTGGAGAGCGGATCTTGAAGGGTCTGTTCTTGTCGGGTAAATTGTCAGGTTGCCTGAAGCTACTCCCCGACCTAGGGTCCACATACCCCGTCATGTCCTGATCCCAGCCTGGTGATAGTGCAAGGCCGCCGGCTGTCCTCCTCGACAGTTCCGTGCCCTTTGTCACAATCCCCTGCAACCGGGGGTCCAGCTTCTCTAGGCCCAGACCACCGTCTGCCAACTAAATAGCTTCCTAGGACCTAGGAGCCCGGCTCCTGACCTCCTCTCTCCTTCACCTCCAAAACACTTCTCCTCACTACTACTGACACTCCTGACCTCCCCTAACCAACCCCCCAAGTGGGCGGCCCTATTCCACTCAGGCCGTCCACTGGTGTGTCTGGTGGGTGTGGTGCAGAGTGTACCTAGGACTTTAATTAGCTGATTTAGGCAACACCATGTAGCTGGGGACCCATAACCAAGAAGGAGGTGGATATTGCACGGGAGGGCAGATTGTACAATACCCTGTGACGACCTGATAGTCCAGGGGCGTCACAGATGCAGAAGTCCTTCTGGCACATAAGAATACACCAATCCTATAATGTCACATTCTAGGCGGTAGCGGCATCATGTGTGTGAGGGGGGATTCCTGTTACCAATTTTTCATGAGGGCACAGGAACTACAAGTTTTGCCTCTGTGCACTTAATGGTCAGTTAAAGATAAGAAAATATGTTGGGATGATGGGGTACTAAGCTGGCACTTACCTCGGTGCTGGATTAATAAATTCAAGAAAGACATAACTGAGACTCATCAGAAATTGCTGAATCCTGCCTAGCAGTGTACACAGTGCCAATGACGGACACAGGCAGAAAAGAGCCCCTTTGCAAGAACACTATATGGACATTTTGCAGTCCAAAAGTCTGTCTATGGCAAATGCTCCTTGATGCTTTGAAGGTGGTAGTGGTCCCATTACAGGGCCAGACTGTTCATCTGGCAATTTTGGAAAATGTCAGATGGGTCAGTTTGGTCATGGGTTTACCTAACACAAAACAGCCCTGGGGTGTGCAGCCATGAAGTTACTTAGGGATCTCCTCCTCGCACCCTGCTCTTCCACTCTGTACCCTGCTCCTCCTGCCTTTACCCTGCCCCTCCTCCCTATAACCTGCTCCTCCTTTCCACACCATGCTCCCTTCACCCTGCTCTTCCTCTACACACTCTGCTCCTCCACTCCACACCATGCTCTTCCTCTCCACACCTTGCTTTTCCTCTCCACACCCTGCTCTTTTTCCCTGCACCCTGCTCTTCTTTCTGTACTCTGCTTCTCCTCCCCTAACCCTGCTACTCCTTGCACCCTGCTCCACCTCCCCACACCCTGTTTCTCCTTCTCTCACCTCATATGTGATGATGTGCCTGGGTATCTGTATGATATACAGTGCCTACAAGTAGTATTCAACCCCCTGCAGATTTAGCAGGTTTACACATTCGGAATTAACTTGGCATTGTGACATTTGGACTGTAGATCAGCCTGGAAGTGTGAAATGCAGCAAAAAAGAATGTTATTTCTTTTTTTTTTTTTTTTTAAATTGTGAAAAGTTTATTCAGAGGGTCATTTATTATTCAACCCCTCAAACCACCAGAATTCTGTTTGGTTCCCCTAAAGTATTAAGAAGTATTTCAGGCACAAAGAACAATGAGCTTCACATGTTTGGATTAATTATCTCTTTTTCCAGCCTTTTCTGACTAATTAAGACCCTCCCCAAACTTGTGAACAGCACTCATACTTGGTCAACATGGGAAAGACAAAGGAGCATTCCAAGGCCATCAGAGACAAGATCGTGGAGGGTCACAAGGCTGGCAAGGGGTACAAAACCCTTTCCAAGGAATTGGGCCTACCTGTCTCCACTGTTGGGAGCATCATCCGGAAGTGGAAGGCTTATGGAACTACTGTTAGCCTTCCACGGCCTGGACAGCCTTTGAAAGTTTCCACCCGTGCCGAGGCCAGGCTTGTCCGAAGAGTCAAGGCTAACCCAAGGACAACAAAGAAGGAGCTCCGGGAAGATCTCATGGCAGTGGGGACATTGGTTTCAGTCAATACCATAAGTAACGTACTCCACCGCAATGGTCTCCGTTCCAGACGAGCCCGTAATATACCTTTACTTTCAAAGCATCATGTCAAGGCTCGTCTACAGTTTGCTCATGATCACTTGGAGGACTCTGAGACAGACTGGTTCAAAGTTCTCTGGTCTGATGAGACCAAGATCGAGATCTTTGGTGCCAACCACACACGTGACGTTTGGAGAGTGGATGGCACTGCATACGACCCCAAGAATACCATCCCTACAGTCAAGCATGGTGGTGGCAGCATCATGCTGTGGGGCTGTTTCTCAGCCAAGGGGCCTGGCCATCTGGTCCGCATCCATGGGAAGATGGATAGCATGGCCTACCTGGAGATTTTGGCCAAGAACCTCCGCTACTCCATCAAGGATCTTAAGATGGGTCGTCATTTCATCTTCCAACAAGACAACGACCCAAAGCACACAGCCAAGAAAACCAAGGCCTGGTTCAAGAGGGAAAAAATCAAGCTGTTGCAGTGGCCTAGTCAGTCTCCTGACCTTAACCCAATTGAAAACTTGTGGAAGGAGCTCTAGATTAAAGTCCACATGAGACACCCAAAGAACCTAGATAACTTGTAGAAGATCTGCATGGAGGAGTGGGCCAAGATAACTCCAGAGACCTGTGCCGGCCTGATCAGGTCTTATAAAAGACGATTATTAGCTGTAATTGCCAACAAGGGTTATTCCACAAAATATTAAACCTAGGGGTTGAATTGACCCACACTTTTATGTTGAAAATTTATTAAAATTTAACTGAGCAACATAACTTGTTGGTTTGTAAGATTTATGCATCTGTTAATAAATCCTGCTCTTGTTTGAAGTTTGCAGGCTCTAACTTATTTGCATCTTATCAAACCTGCTAAATCTGCAGGGGGTTGAATTCTACTTGTAGGCACTGTATGTGTGATGATGTGCCTGGGGTGTGTGTGATTTATGTGTGATTATTTGACTGGGTGTCTGTGGGATATATGTAGCACCGAGGGATATGGGGTACTCGGTTCCGGGCAGTGTCTCTATTGGGAGTGTTACGATGGCCGCCATTACCCGGTTCCGTGCCCTGGGCCCTTATTGTAATGGGGATATTTACAGGGAATTTGTGGATAGAGTTTATTCGTGACTTGTGGTGTTGCGGCTATATGTAGGGAGCCGCCGCTGCAGAATGTCTCTACTGGGATTGATGGTATTAGCAGCTAGTATGGTAGTCCCTCCGCAAGTAGGGTATTGCACCAGCAGGTGTATGGTACGGTGGGCGTCGGAAGAAGGAGTCCAGACAGGTATTCAGTGCAACTGGTTTACTCACTTGGATGTTAACTGGTTGCCCGAGGCTGGCTGGTTTCGCCTCCAGGTCCCCTTTGTCCCAGTGCCAGTCTGGTTCGCTGGTACCTTCTTCCCCTGCACCTGTCTTTGGTAAGTGGGTCCCTGTGGTATGGAACACTGGGGGTCCCCGGTCTGTGGTTTGTCTGTGGTTTGTCCACTTCTGTCCGCCTGATGGTAGCGTGAACCCTGTGGGGATGGAGTCTCTGCTCCTGTCCCCAGTTCTCACTTTGCTACTGAGTCTTCGGATTCTTTAGGGTCAGCAAGGTCCTTGATGGTCCGCTTTGCTGTGCAGGTGTTAACAGGTCGGCTTGAAGCTATTTCCTGTCCTAGGGTCCTGTACCCCGTCGGTGTGTAGTTCTGGGAGTATTCCACCATACTCCACCGGCAACTACCTCTCCTGGGTAACAGGTCACCATTAACCCGAGTCAGGGAGTCACTTCTCTTCCACCTTTACACCTTCGCTGTCAACTCTTGTCTCCCTACTCTCTACAGTCTCTGCAGTTCTTCTCTGACTTCCTGTGTTCTCCGTGTCCACTGTCTGCCCCTCCCACCTAGTTAACTAGTGGACTGGAGTGGCTCCACCTCTAGGCGGCCATCCATGGTCCCACCCTAGCTAGGTACCATTGTATGGGGGATTGTTGGGGAAAACTGGGATTACCTGGGTTCTTGGTGTTACTGGCACTGGGGTTCTGGGTCCCTAAGGGGGTAGGCCCTGCATCCTGGTGGGGATGCAGAACCTTGTAGCACCCTGATGGTCTCATGGGCGCTACAGATGTATGTGTGATGATGTGCCTGTGGGATATACAGTTAGGTCCAGAAATATTTGGACAGTGACACAAGTTTAGTTATTTTAGCTGTTTACAAAAACATGTTCAGAAATACAATTATATATATAATATGGGCTGAAAGTGCACACTCCCAGCTGCAATATGAGAGTTTTCACATCCAAATCGGAGAAAGGGTTTAGGAATCATAGCTCTGTAATGCATAGCCTCCTCTTTTTCAAGGGACCAAAAGTAATTGGACAAGGGACTCTAAGGGCTGCAATTAACTCTGAAGGCGTCTCCCTCGTTAACCTGTAATCAATGAAGTAGTTAAAAGGTCTGGGGTTGATTACAGGTGTGTGGTTTTGCATTTGGAAGCTGTTGCTGTGACCAGACAACATGCGGTCTAAGGAACTCTCAATTGAGGTGAAGCAGAACATCCTGAGGCTGAAAAAAAAGAAAAAATCCATCAGAGAGATAGCAGACATGCTTGGAGTAGCAAAATCAACAGTCGGGTACATTCTGAGAAAAAAGGAATTGACTGGTGAGCTTGGGAACTCAAAAAGGCCTGGGCGTCCACGGATGACAACAGTGGTGGATGATCGCCGCATACTTTCTTTGGTGAAGAAGAACCCGTTCACAACATCAACTGAAGTCCAGAACACTCTCAGTGAAGTAGGTGTATCTGTCTCTAAGTCAACAGTAAAGAGAAGACTCCATGAAAGTAAATACAAAGGGTTCACATCTAGGTGCAAACCATTCCTCAATTCCAAAAATAGACAGGCCAGAGTTAAATTTGCTGAAAAACACCTCATGAAGCCAGCTCAGTTCTGGAAAAGTATTCTATGGACAGATGAGACCAAGATCAACCTGCACCAGAATGATGGGAAGAAAAAAGTTTGGAGAAGAAAGGGAACGGCACATGATCCAAGGCACACCACCTCCTCTGTAAAACATGGTGGAGGCAACGTGATGGCATGGGCATGCATGGCTTTCAATGGCACTGGGTCACTTGTGTTTATTGATGACATAACAGCAGACAAGAGTAGCCGGATGAATTCTGAAGTGTACCGGGATATACTTTCAGCCTAGATTGAGCCAAATGCCGCAAAGTTGTTCGGACGGCGCTTCATAGTACAGATGGACAATGACCCCAAGCATACAGCCAAAGCTACCCAGGAGTTCATGAGTGCAAAAAAGTGGAACATTCTGCAATGGCCAAGTCAATCACCAGATCTTAACCCAATTGAGCATGCATTTCACTTGCTCAAATCCAGACTTAAGACGGAAAGACCCACAAACAAGCAAGACCTGAAGGCTGCGGCTGTAAAGGCCTGGCAAAGCATTAAGAAGGAGGAAACCCAGCGTTTGGTGATGTCCATGGGTTCCAGACTTAAGGCAGTGATTGCCGCCAAAGGATTCGCAACAAAATATTGAAAATAAAAATATTTTGTTTGGGTTTGGTTTATTTGTCCAATTACTTTTGACCTCCTAAAATGTGGAGTGTTTGTAAAGAAATGTGTACAATTCCTACAATTTCTATCAGATATTTTTGTTCAAACCTTCAAATTAAACGTTACAATCTGCACTTGAATTCTGTTGTAGAGGTTTCATTTCAAATCCAATGTGGTGGCATGCAGAGCCCAACTCGCCAAAATTGTGTCACTGTCCAAAGATTTCTGGACCTAACTGTATATGTGATGATGTGCCTGGTTGTCTGTATGATGTATGTGTGATGATGTGCCTGGGAGTGTGTGTGATGTATGTGTGATGATATGTCTGGCTGTCTGTGTGATATATGTGGAATGATGTTCCTCGGTGTCTATATTGTCACGCTCCCCGTGTCCCAGCACCGCTCCTTACCCACTGATCCAGTCCATGTGTTCACCAGTCATGGCTGCCGCTCCCGCTCTTGCTCCCCTGAGTCCTGGGACTCTGACTCTGACTAATGCCTCTGTATAGGACCAGGCCGCGCCCACTCTCCTGGTCTTATAGGCCCAGCACACCTGAAGCAGGAAATGACATAGGGCTGTGCTGGGTATATGAGACTTGCCTTTCCATGTGGGCGGGGCCTGATCAACGTGTCTTGTAGCTAGTCTTATGAGCTAGGTGTTCAGGTCCCCTGGTACCGTGTCCTACTGACTTCTTGTCCTTGAACTCTGGTACCTGTGCCTGTTTACATTATTGTCCTAAAGAACTCTGTGACTCTGGTAACCTGCTTATACTTGTCCCTGCCACGTCAGTGCTCCGGCTTCCGTGTGCCCTGCCCTCTGGTGGGGTGCAAGGTCCAGTGGATCCACCTCCTGGGCCCACCAGTCCTCCCGGCCCTGACAGATTGATCAGGCCATGGATCCCGCTGGAGCACAAACATCGGAGCTGGCTGAGCTGCGCCAGGAGCTGGCACAACAGCGTGAAACCCTGAACCGGATGCTGAAATTCATGACGTCCGTGGACCACCGGTTGTATACGCTGCAGACTGCCGTCTCGTCCACGCAGCAACCAGTCTCCAGGTCCGAACCAGTTTCTTCCACGGCCTCGCAACTTCGCCTCGCTGCTCCGTCTCGCTATGCAGGGGATCCAAAGTCCTGCCGCGGTTTCCTGAACCAGTGCTCTCTGCACTTCCAGTTGCTCCCGCACTTGTTTGCCTCAGACCAGGCCAAGGTGGCGTTCCTGATGTCACACCTGGAAGGCGAAGCCCTGGCCTGGATTAACCCCCTGTGGGAAAACGAGGATCCAATGATCACCGACATCCAGGAGTTCCTGCGAGCCTTCAGAGGCACCTTCGACGAACCCGGACGAACTACCGCAGTGACCTCTACGCTCCTCCGGCTACGCCAAGGGACCCAAACAGTCGGCCAATACACCATCCAGTTCCGCACGCTCGCTTCGGAGCTGGGCTGGAACAATGAGGCCTTAACAGCGGCCTTTTGGGAGGGTCTCTCTGGTCGTATTAAAGACGAACTAGCCGGCCGTGATGTCCCTCACACCCTGGACGCTTTGATTTCCCTGGCCACCCGGATTGATCTCCGCTTTCAGGAGCGTACCAAAGAGAGAGTCCGGGAGAAGCGACCACCTTGCCATGCCTTGCCCCCGCAGAGACCTACCGCTCCCTCGTCCCTGCCTTTCCGTGACTTATCGCCAGAACCCATGCAGGTGGACCGTCTGACCCAGGCCAAGCAACGCCGTGCAGAACGGCTCGCCCGGGGCCTGTGCTTCTATTGCGGAGACGGGTCACATATGCTACGTTCTTGCCCGGAGAAACCAGATAGACCCCAGGTCCAAGGGATGGTGGGAACCGCCACCCTTGCCACCGAAATCCCTTTGGTTCCAGTGAAACAGACTGTACGGGTGACGACAGAGGGGACCCAGTTTTCAGCTGAGGCCCACATCGATTCCGGGGCAACAGGCAACTTTATTCACCAGGCCACGGTAGACAAATACCAGGTCCCTGTCACTCCGCTGAAGAAGCCTCTCTGGTTCGCCTCCGTAGATGGCATACCGCTCTACAAACCCGTCCGGTATACCACCGAGCCCGTAACCCTCCGGGTTGGCGCTTCGCATACCGAGACTATAACCTTCTATGTCATCCCAAGAATGGCTCCTGAGCTCCTGCTGGGTCTGCCCTGGCTTCAACTCCATGACCCTGCCATTAGTTGGCGCTCTGGCACTATTTCCCGCTGGGGATCCTTGTGTCATGACCAATGCCTACAGCCTGTTCCTCAGTCCCTGTCACCTGAACCGTTGGAACCACCGACCCCTGAAGAGGTGACGACTCAGTCCAGTGCCGTGCCACAACTCTTGTCAATTGAGACTGTGGTGCCACCGGAACCAGAGGAGACGACGCACTCCAGCGACATTCCACCGTCCCTGACAATTGAGACTGTGATGCCACCGGCTACCGAGGAAGAGCCACTGTCCGGTACCCAGTCCGAGACGCCCGATCCGGTCGTCCAAGACTCCAGTCCTGCTTCTGACTGTCTCCCCCCGCTTCCCGTTGCCCCCGTTGCCACTGCTGGTAGATCGGCTAGGCGCCGTGCGGCCAGGAAGGCGGTACGGGGTCAGCGGTCCTTCCCCGCCTTCGTGTTGGATCCTGGTCCGGTGACTCGATCCGGGGTGCCCCTGGGGTTCTGTGCACGGAGGGGGGGGCATAGAGGGGGGGGTACTGTCACGCTCCCCGTGTCCCAGCACCGCTCCTTACCCACTGATCCAGTCCATGTGTTCACCAGTCATGGCTGCCGCTCCCGCTCTTGCTCCCCTGAGTCCTGGGACTCTGACTCTGACTAATGCCTCTGTATAGGACCAGGCCGCGCCCACTCTCCTGGTCTTATAGGCCCAGCACACCTGAAGCAGGAAATGACATAGGGCTGTGCTGGGTATATGAGACTTGCCTTTCCATGTGGGCGGGGCCTGATCAACGTGTCTTGTAGCTAGTCTTATGAGCTAGGTGTTCAGGTCCCCTGGTACCGTGTCCTACTGACTTCTTGTCCTTGAACTCTGGTACCTGTGCCTGTTTACATTATTGTCCTAAAGAACTCTGTGACTCTGGTAACCTGCTTATACTTGTCCCTGCCACGTCAGTGCTCCGGCTTCCGTGTGCCCTGCCCTCTGGTGGGGTGCAAGGTCCAGTGGATCCACCTCCTGGGCCCACCAGTCCTCCCGGCCCTGACATATATGATGTATCTACTTGGAGAAGCCGCGGCGACTCAGTGTTGGACCCGGGGAGGTTGAGTAATGCAGTTTGTTTTTCTTTTAAAGAAACTGTGCCTTCGGAAAAGGCTTTTACAAAACTGGAAAACTACTTTAAGCTATTATCTGTTCTTTTCAGCCAGTCGGTTTATTCCTGAGTTGGACACAACTGATGATGATGATGATTATGATGATGTGCACTTTTTTTGCATCCACCTCTAGAACCTATTTCAGTCCAATAAACTGTGTATTGGATAACTGAGGACCATCCTAAAGAAAAGTTTGGGATCAGTTCTTGCATCAGTTTCCGGTTAGTGTCTCTGTACAATCCCGGAGAGAAAAAACACTGGAGGGATTGATCAATGGAAGCACGACCTTAATTAAAATGAATTATCTAGGATATTAAAATGCATCCAGTTCAGCTCTCCTTCCATAGGTTTGGGCAGGGTCATGTTGTAAGTAGAGTTGGTCGCTGTCAAGAGTAGTATTGCGAAGGTGGTGCACAAAATGCTAAAACGTGGCTCAACTTATAAATATCTTTGAATCAACTGGACACTGTGACTGTGCTGCTGAAATTTTTGTAGGTACCAGAGGATGAAGAAATCTCCTGTCATGCTAGGTCCGGGGAAGTACCAAGTGAATGGCAAAAGGGAAGGGATGGCAAACACTGTGTCTAGGGAAGGGGGAGATAGTGACCCATCATCAAGCTTCCCACTTGTCCCTGGGGTCCTCACCACCCTAGATAGGTTCCACACCTATGCACCAAGCCGGATATCTGACCCTAGATATCCCTAGTGCTGGACCCTAAATAGGGAACAGGTGGGATGAGCTCTTTATCAACCCTAGTCAACCCCAGTTTAGGGAAGGGGGAGATGGTGACCCCTGACCAAACCTACCGCTGGTCCCTGGAGTCCCTCACCAACCTAGATAGGTTACGCACCTATGCGCCAAGCTACCTGACCCTAGATATCCCTAGTGCTGGGCCCTAAATAGGGAACAGGTGGGATGAGCTCTTTGTCAACCCCACTAAACACTGGAGAAGAAACAAGGAGGACACACAGTGGGAAAAGCATGAACTACGTATCCACATATGACTCAGGTAGATGTTCAGCAAAGTTTCAGCAACGACACTACAGAGAAGTACAAGCCACCTGCTTGCTAGAAATTGAATGAACTGAATAATATCACCAGCAGCAGTCTAGGGAAGAAGGAAGTATTTAAGTACAAGGGGATACTGATCATCAGCAGCTGGATGGAAGGAGAGCTACGCAGGGTCCTAAAGGGGAAGAGATGGAAACCCAGCAGGAAAGCTACCTATACCAATGAATACTGACAGCAGGAACAATGGAAAGTCAGGGAGCATTTTGTGAAGCCAAACAATGTGACCTTCTATTGCCAGAAACCACATGACTGTCTGTCACCCGTGATATCTCCCCTTTTATTCTGAAAAGTGACAACAAAAGTACATGATCGTCTATATGACAGCTACTTCCCAGATCAAGGAGAAGGGCACCTTAGGGTATGGGTACACTGAGGTTTTTCAGAAGTTTTTGGAGCAGAAACTGATTGGAAACTCCAGGTTTTTAGAAGATTTGAGTTTTTGAGGAGAATTTTAAAGTTCCTGCTTGTTCCAAAAATCTTACCAGGAATATATCTGTACCGCCCCGCGGGCTCGGCTGCAGCCGCCGAGCCGCTCGGATCCATGCTCGTGTACTGCGAGTGGTGGCTCGAGCCTCACACGGACCCGGGGGTCACGTCGCTCTGCAAGTGGGTTGGTGCTACGCGCGGGGAATGCGGGTGTTCGCTTTGGGAATGATAGTTCGTGACGCCACCCACGGGTTGTGGTGATTGTGGACACCACCGCTGCGGTGGAGGTACGGGGACTTCCGGGAGCTGTGTAGTGGCGCAGCTAGGTGTTGACCTCTCCGTGGGTAGGGGATCTTGGTCCTGGGGCCCGGTTGGCGAGGGCCGGGGTGCAGGCTGAAGGGTTGCGGTGCAGCGCGGCGCGGTGCCGGATGGCACTGGTGTACTCACTCTGACACAAGACACTGGAGTCGCTGGTAAACCAAACGGAGTGATGAACGGGGCCCGCAGCCGGCTGCAACTTTTCCAGTTAGGTTGGCAATGTCCGCCTTTCTCCTGCACCTGTGTGTGAATCTTGACTCCTGTGCCTAGGCACCGGTAGTCCGCTCCCTGGCGTATAGGTGTCGGAGGAGCCCGTTTGCCTGCAGACGCTGGCCCTTTGGATCTCTTGCCTTTGGCGGTAGCACTTATCCGTAATGGTTGGGCTGTTGCCTTCAATCGGGACTTAGGCAGGAATGAACCCCTGAGGTCCAGACCGCAATCAGTTGATTTGACTATGGTGGTGGCTTATAGCCTAGTTCGGGGTCTGAGTACCCTGCCTGGTGCTCCGGTATCCAGTTGGCTCCCCGGTTCGGTTCCGGCAGGCCACTACCCTGTCCCGGTCCCTTATGGTTTCACTGGTCATATTCCCGGTCTCCTGCAGGCAGCCACTACCGTCTGCTTCCTTGCCAATGGTGGCTGGGCTCCAACCCAGCCACCGAAGTAGTCTGTGGCAGGCCTGATCACAAGTCTGCTTCTAGACACAACCTCCCTCCTTCACTGTCAGAACTCCTCTCTCTACTCGCTTGGACTTGACTACTTAGGTTCCCGCCTCCAGGTCTGTGAACTCCTCGGTGGGTGGAGCCAACCACCTGGCTCCACCCCCCTTGGTGTGGACATAAAACCTGGAGGGTGGTGACAAGGTTTTCTATGTTTGACTTGTGTTACCTAACTGGAAGGGGTGTGATGTTGTGTGTGTGACTACCTGGGACGACCTGGATAGTCCAGGGTGTCACATATCCATAGACACCAAGAGAGAATACTCTGCACCAGACATGAAAAAAGGGTTCCCAGGCCATTAGGATCAATAATGCCCCATCGGTGATTATAGTGATGTATCCTTTGTGACCTCACTGGTGCCTTGGACCGACCTTGAAAAGACAGACGTATTCACACAAATATACATTTGACCTCTATCGAATTCTTTTTTCTTATTATTTTAAACTTCAGCAATAGATTCCTCAAACTTTGTATTCTGGCTTTGTATCACTTTGTGGCCACAATAAGTGGAGAAATGTTTAAGAACTGACCCTCCTATTATCTACCATAAGATCTAAGAGGTCAAGTCAGCTGGACAGCCGGTGTCCTACGCCTGTGGGTCAGCCTTTGATGTGGGCAGAGAGGTTAAAGAAACCTAAACGTTAAGATGAAACAATAAGAAGAGGAACTTAAGGCAGAAATCCACCTACGGCACATCCAGGGATCTGTAATTAGTGCCGCATGGAGCAGGAATGTGAGATAACATCACAGGGTGCACATATCTAGGATTTCACAACACGGCTACCGCTCTTGGTGAAGGGCGGAGAACACACAGCAAGCTACCGCGCTGTCCATCATGGATGGATGGTACAAGTATGGCCAAAAAGAAGAAAATACCAGAGGTCACAAGTTATATCAGTAGTCCGCCCACTACTGCTTCCCATTACTGAGTTCTAATATTTAGGGATGGAGTTATGGGGCGATGCCGAAATTGCCATGAGATCCGGACTGCCACATAACATGACCCCAGGATCATAACTGGCGATGGTCTCCGGTAGCCCAGTTATAGACTTTCAATTCAGGTCTAGGAGCTTCAGTAATGAGTTCAATCTTCTGGCTACCAGAATATTTCACAGAAAATAATGTTTATTTGCAAAGCCCCATTTAATTGGATTAACGGGGGATGTCAGAATTTTGCACACCTATCCAAACAGAAGTGAACCATTAGCACTGCATTTTCTGTATACAGTTTCCAAAGAAAAGGGAAAGTGTCACTTTTTGACCTTTGGGGCTCAACAGCATGAGGTGTGATAGCTCTATGAGAACTGGTGCGTAAAGCTAGGAGTAACAATTACCTCATTTCAATCATATTCCTTTAAATAATTAACTACTCATATCTATCCTATCTATCTATCTATCTATCTATCCAGGGCCAATTCTATCTTTCCTGCTGCCTAAGGTGAAAATTGAAATGGCAAGTTTTGCTTTTACAGAATTCATTATATTGTAAAAATTACTCCAGAACATGATTCTTTAGGTAAGTGCGATTATAGTAATACCAAACTTTCAAAGGTTTTATTTTTTTTAATTAACATAGCTATGTAGCACATTATTTATCAGTACATAAATACAGCAAAAGAACCACCATCAGTACATGAATACAGCACCAGAACCACTACCAGTGCATGAAAACAACACCCAGAGCCACCATCAGTACATGAATACAGCCCCATAACCACGATCAGTGCATGAAAACAACACCAGAACCAACATAAGTACATGAATACAATAAATACAATGCCATAATCATCATCAGTACATAAATACAGCAAAAGAGCCACAATGAATAAAGCCCCATGAACACGATCAGTGCATAAAAACAACACCAGAACCAACATAAGTACATGAATACAATAAATACAATACCATAATCATCATCAGTACATAAATACAGCAAAAGAGCCACAATGAATACAGCCCCATAACCACAATCAGTGCATGAAAACAACACCAGAACCAACATAAGTACATGAATACAATAACAATATCATAATCATCATTAGTACATAAATACAGCACCAAAAGCTTAACTTAACTTGATTCTTCAGGTAAGTGTGATTACCACAATATCGAACCTTCATAGATTATTTTCGCAAATATACATGAAGAGTCAGATGGAAGAACCATCAGGGTCCATAAATTTTCAAAATTGACATACTACTACCACCTGGTGAATGGCAATTGTACCAATACCCCACCTTTGAAAAGTTGTAAAAAACAATCATGGTCCTGTTTTATTTTACGTTTGCAAACATGTAGTCAGATTGAATAACAATCAGAGTCCAGGTAAAAAGAACAAAGCAAACAGCTTTTTTTTGGACCTTGATCGTTCTTCCATCTGACTCTTCACACACACACATATATATATATAATATATATATATATATATATATATATATATATATATATATATACACTGATCAGCAAAAGGGTAACAATATTTTCAACTTTTGACCTTTTGACTTTCAGGCTCTATATCTCACCATCCACTACAGCTTTGAGCGTGAGACAACCTTCATTTTATAGACAATCATCTTGCCTATCTCATATATAAATTGGATTTGCAGCTATTTAGCATATGATTAGTTATGGAGATTATTTTTGTATCTCTGCATTGTTACTGTTTTGCTCCTCATGGGGAAAAATCTTTTTCTTCCTGCATACTACAAATTACAACCTGTTCTCACATTCCCTAATAGCTCAGTGTGTTATTAGGTTGATTCCCAAGCGATAAGTTACTGAATCAAATTGAGGAGCTGCCATGAAGAAAATTTCTTAAGAAAAGAGAAACAGCAGCATCTAGCTCATCGATAGCAGTCTTTCAGCCAAGAAAATTGACAAACTGTATCATGTTATGCCATGAGAGTTGGCAAAATATGAAATCAAGTCCGTCCATCCATTCAAAAGCCAAGATGTGGACGTCCAGGCAAAATATCTGGATATGCAATGGTGGTAACAAAATCTTAAGTAGATCAAGAAGTGTTGGATGGAGGATATTTTTACTCCTTGGCTGAAGCGAATGTCGGAGAGGTCGGTCTCTTTTATTGAAGTGATATTCTCTTTATTACCAAAAGATATGTGCAGAGATAGAAAATGAATATCTGAAGGGCAAGACCGGGAGGCCATACCAAAAGACCAAAGAGATATGACAAAAGTTTCAACCAAGGGTATTAATGTTGTAAGACGCCATCGGGAACAAATTAACTGAGCCAGAACAGATCAAGTAAAGATGGAAAGAATACATGGAGCACCTCGACAAGAACGACTGATATGGGAAGAAACAGAAACTAGAATTTATAGAGAGCTGAAAATCTTGAAGGACTAATTTGTTGACGCGATAAAGCTCCTTTTAAAAAATAAAGCCCCTGGATGTGACAATATTCCAATAGAACTAGTGATAAAGTCTTCTGAAGCTGCAATTGATGTCATCACATGTCACGTGTATAAGGTCAGGCTCAGGATTAGCGTTCTTATTTACCATCTGAGACCATGCACACGTTGCTTTTTTTCTTTGGGCATTTAAGAGTTTGTCCCTTCCCTGGTGCAGCAGCCGACTTGCTTAGCTGTCGTCAGTTGAGCACTTTCAGGCTGTATTTAATCCCTCTGCTTCCTGGAGAGGTTGCTGGTTATTCTATTCAACTAGGAGCTAGCCAGGGAGCAGAGAGGACGTGTTCTTACTGCTGCTGCTCTCTGCTGTGATTGTCGGGAGTTGTTTCTGCTCCCTCCTTTTTTTGTACCCTTACCCGTGCACCTTTGGTTATCCCCTGGTGCAGGTTTTAGGTGTGTATGTATGACTTATGTTTTACCCCTGTTAGTTATTCCTTGTTTGTGGGTTCTTGGGATCTCCATCCTGGTCTGTTCCCCGGGTGAGGGGGAACACAGTCATCAGGGCCACGACAGGAGACAGGGTCATGTTGGAGGCTCGATCCTGACTACCTTTAAGTCTACCGTCGTGATAAGAGACAGCACAGGGACCCCAGTTATAGGGTCAGCCGAGGAGCCCCTGTTCCATCTTTCTCCCCATTACATCACACGTCTGTGTCAACAGATATGGGCAACAGGTAAATGACCCAAAGACTGGACAGGATCGGGATTTATTCCTATTCCAAAGAAGGGAGACGCTACCAACCATGGAAACTATCGGGCTATTGCGCTCGTACCTCATGCCAGCAAAATACTACTGAAGATCCTACAGAGACGGCTACAGCCTAAAGGCCGCTTTACACGCTGCGATATCGTGAGCGATATCGCTAGCATGGGTACCCGCCCCCATCGGTTGTGCGACACGGGCAAATCGCTGCCCATGGCGCTCAACATCGCGCGGACCCGTCACACTACTTACCTGCCCTGCGACGTCGCTGTGACCGGCGAACGGCCTCCTTACTAAGGGGGCGGTTCATTCAGCGTCACAGCAACGTCACAGCAACGTCACTGAACCTCCGCCCAATAGAAGCGGAGGGGCGGAGATGAGCGGGACGAACATCCCGCCCAACTCCTTCCTTCCGTATTGCGGGTGGGAGGCAGGTAAGGAGAGGTTCCTCGTTCCTGCGGTGTCACATGGAGCGATGTGTGCTGCCGCAGGAACGACGAACTACATTGTTACTGCAGCCGCAACGATATTCGAGAATGGACCCCCATGTCACTGATGAGCAATTTTGCATGTTTTTCCGATGATGCAAAATCGCTCATAGGTGTCACACGCAACGGCATCGCTAAAGCGACCGGATGTGCGTCACAAATTCAGTGACCCCAACGAGATCGCTTGAGCGATGTCGCAGCGTGTAAAGCGGCCTTTACTGTGACAAAGAGCTGCCAGATTAACAAGCAGGATTCAGAAGAGGCCGAGGAACAAGAGATGTAGCTGCTAACATTAGATGGATGATGGAAAAGGCCAAAGAACACAACAAGGAGATTGATTTCTGCTTCATCTACTACGGCAAAGCCTTCAATTGTGTTGATCACCATGTAATACCATGAAGGATATAGGTGTGCCGAACCAGCTGATCAGCCTCATCAGGAACCTTTACATCCACCAAAAAGCAACAGTCCAAATGGAACATGGTGTCACGGCCAGGTGTACGGGCAGACCCAGGAGGTGGATCCACTGGACCGAACTCCTAGATGGTAGTAAAGAGTCCGGCAGCTGGAACACTATAAACAGCAGAACAGTCCTTGCACACGAGTATAGCGGAGAAGTCCCTGGGACCACGGAGTCACGGGTGGTAGTCCTGGTGACGCAGCTCAGGTTCGGAAGCCGAGATGATGTCAGGCGGGGTCCGGAACCTTGGGAGCGAGATGACGGGTCACCGCAGGGATCCGAGATGGTGCGGACTGTCGGGATGGCAGATGGACAGCGTTCGGGGTTCAGGATACGGCAGACTGGATGGCGAGGCAGGCACGGCTCTAGAAGAGAGATAGGTGAGTACATGCACTGAGACACCAGGAGACCTGACTCCTAGCTTAGGAAACACGAAGATCAGGCCCCGCCCCCTTGGACAATAACCCCCTTTATACCCTGTACCTGTTCAACCTCATTTCCTGTTAATGGACGCTGGCCCTTTAAGAAAGGGTCAGTGACCGCGCGCGCGCCCTAATGCGCATGCGCGCCGCCCGGGTGCCAGAAGCCAGGGAAGGAGGCTGAGAGGAGGACGCAGGGGAGCCGGCCAGGTCCTGGGCAGCCGTCGGGCGCCGGAATCGAGCACCAGGGGGCCTGGGAAAGACGGGCACCGGAGGCTGGGGAGCGGGGAGCGTGGCAGGTGAGCCGGGGAGCGGGGGTGAGGACCCGGGGAGCGTGACACATGGTGACAAGGCATTGGTCAAAGTAGAGCGAGGCGTCAGAGGAAGCTGTATCCAGTCATCATTTCTCATCAATTTATATACACAAGCTATTTTCAGGAAGGCTGGACTTACCGAAAAAGAAGATGATATCAAAATATCTGGATGGTTCACCAACAATCTTAAATACGCAGATGATACAACATTG
>NC_134361.1:193990812-194013312 GCF_048569485.1 Anomaloglossus baeobatrachus
CCCTACCTCTGCCAGAAGATGTTCTACTCGAGGCCTAATCTTGGTCACTCATCGGCATCTCATGAGTTCTTGGTCTTTTCTGTAGACCAAGAACTCAATGGATGCTGAAGGCTTTAGTGTCTATAGATTATTGACTAATATATATATATATTGTTGCCCAAGTCATTTTTCCCTATCTCTACTGGAAGATGTTCTACACCAGGCCTAATCTTGGTCACTCATCGGCGTCCCTTGAGTTTTTGGTCTATTCTATAAACCAAGAACATAACTCAATGGATGCTGAAGGCTTTAGTGTCTATAGATTATTGACTAATATACCGTATATATTGTTGCCCAAGTAATTTCTCCCTATCTCTACCGGAAGATGTTCTACTCCTGGCGTAATCTTGGTCACTCTTCAGCATTCCTTGAGCTCTTGGTCTATTCTACACACCAAGAACTCAATGGATGCTGAAGGCTTTAGTGTCTATAGATTATTGACTAATATATATATATATATATATATATATATATATATATATATATATATATATATATATATATATTGTTGCCCAAGTCATTTTTCCCTGTCTCTACCGGAAGATGTTCTACCTTAGGCCTAATCTTGGTCACTCATTGGTATCCCTTGAGCTCTTGGTCTATTCTATAGACCAAGAACTCAAGGGATGCTGAAGGCTTTAGTGTCTATAGATTATTGACCAATGTACTGTATATATATATATACATTGTTACCCAAGTCATTTTTCCCTATCTCTACCAGAAGATGTTCTTCCCCAGGCCTAATCTTGGTCATTCTTCAGCATCCCTTGAGTTCTTAGTCTATTTTATAGACCAAGTACTCAATGAATGCTGAAGGCTTTAGTGTCTATAGACACTCAATTATAGACACTCAAGGCTTTAGTGTCTAAAATTGATGACACTAAAGCCTTCCTGTCAAAACGAGTTCACGATGGAATACATTTTTTGAAAGGCCGCAACGACCGCCATTTCACTCTGGGATTTTGTAATAAGAGTCCAGGAGTCACACGTTGCTTTCCCTTACAGTAGAACACCTCACTTATCACTCCGGCCCATATAAAACCCTACATAAGAGACGGCTGTTTATGTACAGTAGGAAAAGTGTTAAATTAAAAATAAATAAGAGAAAGCCAGAAGCCAATAAATGCGTAAAGAGACCCTTTCCATATTCTAACCGGCAAAGGGGGCTATTTTTGGCAGCTAGAATGGCCGCGTTGCCGGCACATTGAGTAATTCACCAACTAAATCAACATTTGGTATTTATCTAAGCTCTTCTTAATTGCTGAGGATTTTCTTAAGTAGTTTTAGAACTTCAGCTCTTTTTCAAAAACATCAGCAACGCAAAAAAATAAAAAAAAGCGATATTAATATAATGTGACCCATAACATGTAGCCTTCTGTGCGTGTTGATTTATATTTAGATGACCACGGAGGTCAACCGTGTATCGGGGACATGTTATCTGAGCATCTTCTTGTGCCGGGGTTGTCAAAACATCTCAGATCCAGGGGATTTGACGTAAAATGGAGAGGTGATGGCTGGAAATACAGAAAAAGCCGTGCAAGGTTGAAGGCCTTTAGGTTTATTATCTCATCGGCTGCAATTATTTACTGAGCTGTCATGAATAATTTATTTAATGGAGGTCAGATGTTACCTGATGTTTGATCCATGTCAACCATAGGGTGTATAGAATTATGTATCGGGGGAATTGATAATATAAAGGCTGCTATAGGGCTCTTGGAAAGAATCAGTCCCAATTGGATGGACACATTCTTTTTGGTAATGGGTGGTAGGAACCCATAAAGGAACCCCTTCTCCGAAGGAAATTGGTCTGAGGGGGTTGAAGAGGAAATGATCACTTGACCCTTCTAATATGGACCCCAATTTTGCAAAACTGAGCAGCAATCAATTTTTGATCATTAATCCGAAAGCCACTTCCATGGACGTGCATCAACGTCTGAAGAAGATCTCACCTTTATTTATACACTAGACTGTAGCTTCCGAGACCACCATAGAGCAAAGAATTGACCAGGTGAGCAAAAATTATTATTTTTTTTATTTTGAAATATTCTCTGCTTTCTACCCATTAAAAAAAAATCTCCAACAACCCCTTTAATAATGGAACTGTATATAGTAAAAAACTTAGTGGTGGTAATAGGGTAATAGGAAATATCCAATCTACAGTTAGGTCCAGAAATATTTGGACAGTGACACAATTTTCGCGAGTTGGGCTCTGCATGCCACCACATTGGATTTGAAATGAAACCTCTACAACAGAATTCAAGTGCAGATTGTACCGTTTAATTTGAAGGTTTGAACAAAAATATCTGATAGAAATTGTAGGAATTGTACACATTTCTTTACAAACACTCCACATTTTAGGAGGTCAAAAGTAATTGGACAAATAAACCAAACCCAAAAAAAAAAATGTTATTTTCAATATTTTGTTGCGAATCCTTTGGAGGCAATCACTGCCTTAAGTCTGGAACCCATGGACATCACCAAACGCTGGGTTTCCTCCTTCTTAATGCTTTGCCAGGCCTTTACAGCCGCAGCCTTCAGGTCTTGCTTGTTTGTGGGTCTTTCCATCTTAAGTCTGGATTTGAGCAAGTGAAATGCATGTGTGGCGCCCCTGACCTGGTCAGGCACCACTGAGTACTGCACCCATGCTGGGGACAGTACAATACAGGTAATCCAGAAGGCTGACCGAGGTGTGACTACACAGGCGCATAGTGATCAGGTCTCACACATGTACCTTTGAGAGGACCCCTGGGGATCCCAGGAGGGGGCAAAGCCTTCACCTCCACTTGAGGAGTGGAGGGGGCGAAGCCTCCATCTCCACTCGAGGGGTGTGGTAGAGAGCCTGGTTGCTAGGTGACGTAGGCAGGCACAAGGGGAAAGAGAAGGAGGAGTAAGGAGTCTGAAGCAGAGTGTGGAGGAGTGAGGAGCATGGAAGTGGAGCTCAGACAGGAGCAGCAGGCAGGTCCCACGAGTGAGCCGGTTTAGTGTGCAGCTCAGGAAGAGCAGAAGCAGACCCTGGAGCTGTCGCAGTCTAACAGCGTCCGCGCAGTGACTACCGACGGGGGAGAACGGTCACCTGGTAGTGCTGCCCGAACCCCACACACAGCTAGAGAGAGCAGCGTAGTGGAAAGTACGGAGACTGTCAGGGAGTACCAGGCCCAAACGGGCGGCAGATCCCGGTGCGGGGATAGATCCACCTTTCCTTGCTAAACCTGCCGGTGTGGGGCCCTTAAAGCCCACGCCACAACACCACAAAAGCCGCAGCCACGTAGCCACAGTTAGGGCCCATAGTTCACAGGAGGCAAGCAGCTGGAGTGATCTGGTCCAGGCGACAAGCAAACGGCAAACAAACGAGGGGAGCAGCTACTTCCCTGGGTGACCCCCATAGGGACTAAAAGTCGGGGTTACCACAAACCACAGAAGGGCTAAGGAAGGCGAGTCGGTAGCCACCCTCATCAGTCAGCCTGAAGGACACCTGGTTCCAGCCTGGTTCATCCCAGCTACGCCCGGGTTACTCACCCTGCCACCTTCTGTGAGTAAAACCCCTGAAAGACATTCTGCTTGTGTGGAGTTATTCTGCGCCTTGTGGTTCTACACACCTACACAGGGCCCTGGGGCTTGCCTCACTCTCAGGAGGCTATTACAACTGGCTGCACCCACCATCAGCCCCAGGCATCCCTTAATCTGCAGTGGCGGTCCCCACTGACCGCAATTCTGAGAGTGGCGTCACGACAATCCTAGAAGAAGATCTCCTACCTGTGACAAGATCCAGCTGCGTGGAGTCCCTGAAGGTAATGCACCGACACAACACCTGTGGGGCTTCACACATGCTCAATTGGGTTAAGATCTGGTGATTGACTTGGCCATTGCAGAATGTTCCACTTTTTTGCACTCATGAACTCCTGGGTAGCTTTGGCTGTATGCTTGGGGTCATTGTCCATCTGTACTATGAAGTGCCGTCCGATCAACTTTGCGGCATTTGGCTGAATCTGGGCTGAAAGTATATCCCGGTACACTTCAGAATTCATCCGGCTACTCTTGTCTGCTGTTATGTCATCAATAAACACAAGTGACCCAGTGCCATTGAAAGCCATGCATGCCCAAGCCATCACGTTGCCTCCACCATGTTTTACAGAGGATGTGGTGTGCCTTGGATCATGTGCCGTTCCCTTTCTTCTCCAAACTTTTTTCTTCCCATCATTCTGGTACAGGTTGATCTTTGTCTCATCTGTCCATAGAATACTTTTCCAGAACTGAGCTGGCTTCATGAGGTGTATTTCAGCAAATTTAACTCTGGCCTGTCTATTTTTGGAATTGATGAATGGTTTGCATCTAGATGTGAACCCTTTGTATTTACTTTCATGGAGTCTTCTCTTTACTGTTGACTTAGAGACAGATACACCTACTTCACTGAGAGTGTTCTGGACTTCAGTTGATGTTGTGAACGGGTTCTTCTTCAACAAAGAAAGTATGCGGCGATCATCCACCACTGTTGTCATCCGTGGACGCCCAGGCCTTTTTGAGTTCCCAAGCTCACCAGTCAATTCCTTTTTTCTCAGAATGTACCCGACTGTTGATTTTGCTACTCCAAGCATGTCTGCTATCTCTCTGATGGATTTTTTCTTTTTTTTCAGCCTCAGGATGTTCTGCTTCACCTCAATTGAGAGTTCCTTAGACCGCATGTTGTCTGGTCACAGCAACAGCTTCTAAATGCAAAACCACACACCTGTAATCAACCCCAGACCTTTTAACTACTTCATTGATTACAGGTTAACGAGGGAGACACCTTCAGAGTTAATTGCAGCCCTTAGAGTCCCTTGTCCAATTACTTTTGGTCCCTTGAAAAAGAGGAGGCTATGCATTACAGAGCTATGATTCCTAAACCCTTTCTCCGATTTGGATGTGAAAACTCTCATATTGCAGCTGGGAGTGTGCACTTTCAGCCCATATTATATAGATAATTGTATTTCTGAACATGTTTTTGTAAACAGCTAAAATAACAAAACTTGTGTCACTGTCCAAATATTTCTGGACCTAACTTTATTTATTAAAAATGATCTTGCCACTAAAAAGTTAATTCAAAGTTGTGGTTAATGAGTCTCTTCTGTGTAAGTTGTTGTCGGTTGTAATTGTAACTCTTTTCTAGCAGCAGACACAGAGACGGATTACAGGAAGTGGGGGCGGGTTTCCAACACTCTACAGGAAATGGGGTCGGGTTTCAGAGCTCTACAGGAAATGGGGTGGGTTTCTGACTCTCTACAGGAAGTGGTGGCGGGACTCTGACTATACAGGAAGTGGGGGAGGGACTCTAACTCTCTACAGGAAGTAGTGCTGGGACTGTAACACTCTACAGGAAATTTTGGCAAGATTTTGACTCTGTACAAGAATGATGGCGCGACTGACTCTCTACAGGAACTGGTGGTGGGACTCGAACTCTTTAAAGGAAGTGAGGGTGGGTCTCTGACTCTAGAGGAAGTGGGGGCGAAACTCTGACTCTCTACAGGAAGTGGAGGCAGGTCTCTGACTCTACAGGAAGAGGAGGTAGATCTCTGACTCTCTACAGGAAGTGGAAGCAGGTCTCTGACTCTATACAGGAAGTGGTGGTGCGACTCTGAGTCTTTACATTAAGTGGGGGCAGGTCTCTGACTCTCTACAGGAAGTGGGCGCGGGTCTTTGACCCTCTACAGGAAGTGGTGGTGGGTTTCTGACTTTACAACAGTGGTCCCCAACCTTTTTGACCTAGAGAGCCACACTCAGCTCTGAGAGGTCACGAGCCCCATCCAGCTCCTGCTATCCTCACAGTAGTGACAACCAAGAGCATCAATTACTATTATAATGACAGCGAAAGCTTTTCAACAGAAATCACTACAACGAGGCAGTATACCAATATCAAGGGCTTTCTATATCCATTCAGATCTGCTCTTCTTTGTGGGGCTACTCACAAATGTCACCATCTCATCAAGTGTTCTTCATAGCTGTTTATGAGAGCTAGTGCAAATGCACCTAGTGGCAGACAGCCGCGAGCTACGTATCACAGGCCCATGAGCCACATGTGGCTCCTGACCCACAGATTGTGGACCCCTGCTCTATAGGAAGGGGTAGCGGTACTCTTACTCTCTACAGGAAGTGGGGTGGGATTCTGATTCTCTACAGGAAGTGGCAGCGGGACTCTGACTCTCTACAGGAAGTGGGCGTGGGTATTTGATGCTCTACAGGAAGTGGGGGCAGGTCTCTTACTCTACAGGAAGTGGTGGCGGGACTCTGATTCTCTACAGGAAGTGACAGTGGGTTTCTGACTCTCTACAACAATGGTTCCCAACCTTTCCGACGTAGATAGCCACATTCAGCTCTGAGAGAAGGTCCCGAGCCCCATCCTGCTCCCCCCATCCTCACAATAGTGACACCAGAGCCCCAATTACCAGTATAATGACAGTCAAGGCTTTTCAACAGAAATAACAACGTTGAGGCAGTATATCAAGATCCAGGGGTTCCTACATCCATTCAGATCTGCTCTTCTTTGTGGGGCTACTCACAAATGTCACTATCTGATTACCTGCTTTTCATAGCTGTTTGCAAGACCTCGTGCAAATGCACCTAGGTGGCAGACAGCGATGAGCCACATAACATGGGCCCACGAGCCACATGTAGCTCTCGAGCCACAGGTTGGGGACCCTGAAGTGGTAGTGGGACTCTGACTCTCTACAGGAAGTGGGGGTGGGATTCTGACTCTCTACAGGAAGTGGGGGGAGGGCTCTGACTCTCTACAGGAAGTGGTGCCAGGACTGTAACTCTCTACAGGAAATCTAGGCAAGATTTTGATTGGGTACAAGAAGTGATGGCGGGACTTTGACTCTCTACAAGAAGTGGTGGCAGGACTCTGACTCTTCAGAAAATGGTAGTAGGTCTCTGACTCTCTACAGGAAGTAGGCGCGAGTCTCTGACTTTACAAGAAATGGTGGCGGGATTCTGATTCTCTACAGGAAGAGTGGGCAGGTCTCTGACTCTCTACAGGAAATGGTGATGGGATTCTAACTCTCTACAGGAAGCGGGGGCAGGTCTCTGACTCTCTACAGGAAGTGGTGCTGGGACCGAAACTCTCTACAGGAAGTGTTGGCAAGAATTTGACTCAGTACAAGAAGTGATGGCGGGACTCTGACTTTGTACAGGAAGTGGTAGTAGGTCTTTGACTCTCTACAGGAAGTAGGCGCGGGTCTCTGACTTTACAGGAAGTGGTGGCGGAATTCATACTCTCTACAGGAAGTGGGGGAAGGTCTCTGACTCTCTACTGGAAGTGGTGCCGGGACTGGAACTCTCTACAGGAAGTGTTGGCAAGGTTTTGACTTTGTACAAGAAGTGATGGTGGGACTCTGGACTCTCTACAGGTAGTTGAGGCAGGCCTGTGTCTTTTTATGCCAAGCGGAGGTGGATGTTTGTCTCTCATCTGGAAGTGGGGTCTTGTCTTTGTCTTTGAACAGGAAGCAGAGGTGGATCCTTGTTTCTCTTCTGGAAGTAAGGTTGGAGGTGGGTTTTTACACTCTTCAGGAAGTAGGAGTGGTTCTTTGTCTCTCTACAAAAAATAGAGGCTGGTCTTTGTCTCGCTAGAGGAAGTAGGGGCAGGTTTCTGTGTCTCTACGGGAAGTAGGGCAGGTCTTTGTATTTCTACAGAAAGTGTGGGCGGGTCTATATTTCTTTACAGGAAGTAGGGGCTGTTCTTTCTCTTTTCTTTTTGCTCTGCAATCAGACAAAGTAGATACAAGCATAACAGGCAGGGGTTTAGTTTAGTGCATACAAATCATTGGACACTGGCAGGAACAATGCATGCTTGGAAAAAAATGAAGTTCCAGCACCTATAGTGCTGACAGAATGCTGATAAAGAAGAACTGCCTACTTAAAAATAATGTGGGGAATGAGGGCAGTCTTGTGCGAAACTAAAGATACATTTTCACTTTATGACTATATATCAGAAGAGATATTCAGTACAGAGGGGCTTTTTTTACCTTTTCGCAAAAAAATGGTATTAAATGTGGATAATATCATATTTATTTTAGATGCCATGTTTTCTGAGCTAAATTTAAAGGTGCAATATATTAAAGGAATATTACACAGCGTCATTTTCTCTTCGTGTTCAGTATTTTCATGCAAAAAGAACGGATGCTGAAACGATGCTACCAATCATACCGCCCTCCCTTCACCCGCAGAGACAGATAATATGTATTGTCTTTAACATGAGCGATTTCTCAGTATAATGTTCCTTTAAATATCCGTGAGGCATCAGCTCCATGACAATGACACTCGGCATTGACTTCCTGATCTTTGCTCGGTGGCTGCGATGCCGCAGGGTGGAGCACCTCTATTGGGATGACTGGTTGTGCTCCTTTCTAATGCGAGCGCGCAGCACCTGCCACCAGCTGGGCCACTAGCGCCAGCTGCTTCCCTGGTGACAATGCCTGACAATATGTGACTGATTGACAGCCAGACAAAAGCCATAAGCAAAGCTTGTGCAAGAACGTATTGCAGTCGCTGAATGGTGCCACCTCCCCCGTACGGTATCTATGTATCTGTCTCTCAGCTGCTGCTCCGTCTTTTGCTGCATCGCCACGTCTCCTACATCCATACACCCGGCATCTACGGCCCCGAGCACTGCAGCTGATTGGCCGAAAATTAAGAGAACACAGCAAGATGGTCAGTTTATCTGATTTTTCTCTTTTATAGGTATATTTTTGAGTAAAATGTAAATTGTTATTTTATTCTATAAATTACTGACGACGTCTCCGAATTTCCAAGCTATACATTTTTTATTTGTTTTCTGAAATTTAGAAATGGTCAAAATAACAAACAAATGCATTACTTTCAGACCTCAAATAATGCAAAGAAAACAAGTTCATAATCATTTAGAAACAACAATACTAATAATGTTTTATCTCAGGAAGAGTCAGAAATCAATATTTTGTGGAATAACCATGACTTTTAATCACAGCTTTCATGCGTCTTGGCTGCTTTCCACCAGTCTTTCACTGCTTTTGGGTGACCTTATTCCACCCCTGGTGCAAAAATGTAAGCAGTTCTTCTTTGTTTGATGGCTTGTGACTATCCATCTTCCTCTTGATTACATTCCAGAGGTTTTCAATGGGGTTCAGGTCTGGAGATTGGGCTGGTCATGACAGGGTTTTGATGTGGTGGTCTTTCATCCACACATTGATTGACCTAGCTGTGTGGCATGGTGCATTGTCCTGCTGGATAAACCAGTCCTCAGAGTTGGGGAACATTGCCTGAGCAGAAGGAAGCAACTGTTTTTCCAGGATAACCTTGTATGCGGCTTAATTCATACATCCTTCGCAAAGATGTTTATTGAATTTTCTTTACCTAATTTTCAGCTTTGCCTAAGGCGGGCTTTGCACATTATGACATCGCAAGCCGATGCTGCGATGTCGAGCGCGATAGTACCCGCCCCCGTCGCAGGTACGATATCTTGTGATAGCTGGCGTAGCGAAAATTATCGCTACGCCAGCTTCACATGCACTCACCTGCCCTGCGATGTCGCTCTGGCTGGCGACCCGCCTCCTTCCTAAGGGGGCGGGTCGTGCGGCGTCATAGAAACGTCACACGGCAGGCGGCCAATAGTGGCGGAGGGGCGGAGATGAGCAGGATGTAAACATCCCGCCCACCTCCTTCCTTCTCATTGCAGCCGGGAGGCAGGCAGGAGATATTCCTCGCTCCTGCAGCTTCATACACAGCGATGTGCGCTGCCGCAGGAACGAGGAACAACATCGTACCTGTCGCTGCACCGGCATTATGGAAATGTCGGAGAATACACCGATGATACGATAACTACGCTTTTGCTCTCGTTCATCGTATCAAAAAGGTTTTACACACTACGACATCGCAAGTGACGCCGGATGTGCGTCACTTTCGATTTGACCCCACCGACATCGCACCTGCGATGTCGTAGTGTGCAAAGCCGCCCTAACACCTGGTCATCTAATGGTTAGACAGAAACTTGGAGAGGCGTACAAGCCACAGTATATTGCACCCACTGTGAAATTTGCTGGAGGATAAGTGATGATCTGGGGATGCTTCAGCAAGGCTGGAATTGGGCAGATCAATCTTTGTGAAGGACGTATGAATCAAGCTGCACACAAGGTTATCCTGGAAAAACAGTTGCTTTCTTCTGCTCAGGCAATGTTCCCCAACTCTGAGGACTCGTTTTTCCAGCAGGACAATGCGCCTTGCCACACAGCTAGGTCAATCAATGGGTGGATGAAGGACCACCAAATCAAAACCCTGTCATGGCCAGCCCAATCTCCAGACCTGAACCCCATTGAAAACCTCTGGAATGTAATCAAGAGGAAGATGGATAGTCACAAGCCATCAAAGAAAGAAGAACTGCTTAAATTCTTATGCCAGGAGTGGAAAAGGTCACCCAAAACCAGTGTGAAAGACTGGTGGAAAGCAGCCAAGACGCATGAAAGCTGTGATTAAAAATCATGGTTATTCCACAAAATACTGATTTCTGAACTCTTCCTGAGATAAAACATTATTAGTATTGTTGTTTCTAAATGATTATGAACCTTTTTTCTTTGCATTATTTGAGATGTGAAAGCAATGCATTGTTTGTTATTTAGACCATTTCTCATTTTCAAAAAATAAATACAACATTTATTGCTTGGAAATTCGGAGACGTCGTCAGTAGTTTATAGAATAAAAGAACAATTTACATTTTACTCGAAAATATAAAGAGAAAAATCAGAAAAACTGACAATTTTGCAGTGGTCTCTTAATTTTTGCCAGAGCTATATTTATATATGCATGTGCCCAAAAGTTTACACACCCCGGCAGATTTGTTTTCTTTCTTGGCCTTTTTTCAGAGAATATGAATGATAACACACAATCGTGTTTTTCCCACTCGTGGTTAGTGGTTGGGTGAAGCCATTTATTGTCAATCTCCTGTGTTTTCTCTTTTTAAATCATAATGACAACCAAAAACATCCAAATGACCCTGATAAAAAATTCACACACCCTGGTGATATTGGCCTGATAACACGCACAGAAGTTGACACAAATGGGTTTGAATGGCTAATAAAGGTAACCTCCTCACCTGTGACCTGTTTGCTTGTAATCAGTGTGTGCATAAAACCTGAGTGAGTTTCTGGGATCCAGACAGACGCTTGCATCTTTCATCCAGTCACTGACATTTCTGGATTGTGAATCATGGAGAAAGTAAAATAATTGTCAACGGATCTACGGGAAAAGATAGTTGAACTGTATAAAACAGAAAGGGATACAAAAAAAATATCCAAGGAATTGATAATGCCAGTCAGCAGTGTTCAAACTGTGATTAACAAATTAAAAATCAGGGGCTCTGTAAAAACCAAACCACGATCAGGTAGACCAAAAAAAATTTTGAACACACCTGCCAGGAAAATTGTTCATGATGGAAAGAAAATAACATCAGCTGAAATACAGGACTCACTGAAAACTAGCGGTGTGGCTGTTTCAAGATGCATAATAAGGAGACACTTGATGAAAAATGGGCTGCACGGTCGAGTCGCCAGTAGAAAGCCATTACTGTGCAAATGCCACAAAGTATCTCGCCTACGATGCGTCAAACAGCACAAACAGCGACAAGCCTCCAAACTTCTGGAATGAGGTAGTTTGGAGTGATGAGACCAAAATCAAACTTTCTGGCCACAACCATAAACATTACATTTGGAGAGCAGTCAACAAGGCCTATGATGAAAGGAACACCATTCCTACTGTAAAGCATGCAGGGGGATCACTGATGATGTGGGGATGTATAAGCTACAAAGGGTAAAGGAAACGTGGTCAAAGTTGAAGGAAAGATGACAAATACTGAAGGCAAATTTACACTCATCAGCCTGGAAGCTGCGCCTGGGACATACTTGGATGTTCTAACATGACAACGATCCAAAACACAAGGCCAAGTCGACCTATCATTGGCTACAACAGAACAAAGTGAAGTTTCTGGAGTGGCCATCTCAGTCTCCTGAACTCAATATCATTGAGCCACTCTGGGGAGAACTCAAGCATGCAGTTCATGCAAAAAAAGCCCTCTGAGCTTAGGTTCCAGAAGTTCATTTAATGCTTTGTACAAAAGCCGTTGTTGGTGATGATGCTTCAAGACGTCTGCTGTATGGAGAAACTAATTGCATGCATTGCTCAGGTGTGATTTTGGATCATTCTTCCACACAAACACTCTTCAAGTTCTGAAAGTTCCATGGGTTCTTCCTTTGAACTCTGACCTTTATTTCCTTCCATAAATCTTCTATTGGATTCCGGTCGGGTGATCGGCCATTCTAGCAGCTTTATTTTCTCTCTTAAACCAGTTGAGAGTTTCCTTGGCTGTGTGTTTGGGATCTTTGTCTTGCTGTAATCTCCACCCTCATTTCATTTTCATCTTCCTGGTAGATGGCAGCAGATTTTTGTCAAGAATGTCTCAGTACATTTGTCCATTCATCCTTTCTTTAATTATATGACGTTTGTCAGAGTTGTATACTGAAAAATGGCCCCACACTATGATGTTCCCACCTCCACCCTTCACTGTTGATGGTGTTTTTGGGGTGATTTGCCTTTTGGCCTCCAAACATGGTTTATTATGGCCTCCAAAGAGTTCAATGTTCGTCTCTTCTGACCAGACTATATTCTCCCTGTATTTCACAGGTTTGTCTAAATGTTGTTGAGTGAACTTTAAATGCTCTTGAACCTGCCTGTAACAGGAGCGATTGAAACTGAGTTCTGATCGCTGCTGTTAACTTATTAAATTCTGCTGTGAATTACTGGCAATGGCATTTAAGCCTCGCAATCCTTCCCGACTAGCATATGTTTTGGTCGCCCAATATACCCCCTTCCAAACAATGTAATAATGGAGTTCCAATGGTTTGTCATGACAGTCGGGGGCTTGTAGAAGAACCCATGTTAGCCATGACAGCACTAGTGTTAAACCCATCTACCTTGTGATGAGCTCTGGAGTCTGCTCAATACACCTTTATCTGATGTAATAGTATGTCATGGGTCATGCCACTGTCAGTGATTGACAGCAGAACTTAAGAAGTTAACAGCAGCAATCAGAACTCACTTTCAATTGCTGCTGTTACAAACAGATGTCGGCCGTTTAACAAAGCCGGCATCTGCTTTGTGTTGAGCTCTGGAGCCTGCTCAGTACACCTGTAGCTGATGTAATAGTAAATTATGGGTCATGCCACAGTCAGTGATTGACAGCAGATCCTAAGAAGTTAACAGCAGTGATCAGAACTCACTTTTAATTGCTGATGTTACAGGCAGATTACATCTGTTTAACACAGCCGGCACCTGCCTTGTGTTGAGCTCTAGAGCCTGCTCAATACATCTATATCTGATGTAATACTACGTCATGGATCATGTCGCTGTCACTGATTGACAGCAGTACTTAATAAGTTAACAGTAGTGATCAGAACTCACTTTCAATTGCTGATGTTACAGGCAGATTACGTCTGTTTAACACAGCCGGCATCTGCCTTATGTTGAGCTCCAGAGCCTGCTCAATACAGCTGTATGTGATGTAATAGTACATCATGGGTCATGCCGCTGTCAGTGATTGACAGCAGTACTTAAGAAGTTACCAGCAGCTATCAGAACTCAATTTCAATTGCTGCTGTTACAGACAGATGCCGGCTGTTTAACACAGCCGGTGTCTTCCTTGTGTTGAGCTCTGGAGCCTGTTGAATACACTTTTATCTGAAGTAATAGTATGTCATGGGTCACGCCACTGTCAGTGATTGACAGCAGAACTTAAGAAGTTAACAGCAGCTATAAGAACTCAATTTCAATTGCTGCTGTTACAGGCAGATGCCGGCTGTGTAACACAGCTGGCGTCTTCCCTGTGTTGAGCGCTGGCGCCTGCTGAATACACATATATGTGATGTAATAGTATGTCATGAGTCCTGTTGCTATCAGTGATTGATAGCAGAACTTAAGAAGTTAACAGCAACAATCAGAACTCACTTTCAAATGCTGATGTTCCTGGTAGATACCAGCTGTTTAACACAGCTGGCATCTGACTTGTGTTGAGCTCTGGAGCCAGCTCAATACATCTATATCTGATGTAATAGTATGTCATGGGTCATGCCGCTGTCAGTGATTGACAGCAGAACTTAAGAAGTTAACAGCAACAATCAGAACTCACTTTCAATTGCTGATGTTACAGACAGATTACGTCTGTTTAACACAGCCGGCATCTGCCTTATGTTGAGCTCTGGAGTCTGCTCAATGCACTTGTATCTGATGTAATAGTACATAATGGGTCATGCCCCTGTCAGTGATTGACAGCAGAACTTAACAAGTTCACAGCTTCAATTAGAACTCACTTTCAAGTGCTGCTGTTCCATGCAGATGCCAGCTGTTTAACACAACTGGCATCTGCCTTGTGTTGAGATCTGGAGCTTGCTCAATACACCTTTATCTGATGTAATGGTACATCATCGGTCATGCCGCTGTCATTGATAGACAGCAGAAGTTAATAAGTTAACAGCAGCCCTTTCAATTGCTGATGTTCCAGGCAGATGCCGGCTGTGTAACACAGCCTTCATCTGCCTTATGTTGAGCTCTGTCTTGTGATCAAGGGCCCGGACTATGCATCATTTTTTATTTGATATTTTTTTTTGGCGTTTTGTTTTGCAGACAGAAAAGTCCTAATGAGTAAAAACAATCGCTCTTCCCGTATTTATGTTACCTAATCAAGTACACGAAGCAAAAAAAGAACCATTTGCTGCCAATTTTCCCACTGATAGTGCAGAGATGATATTACAAAATCCATGCAAGTGAAATTAGCCGTGGATAATAGGTCCCCTCCCTGCTATCTGCCTCAGAGGGAACTTCTTAACCAAACATTAAGACTTGATGGACGATAGCAAAAGCAAAGTGTAAAATTAAGAAGTTATTTATTTTTTTTTTAGAAAATAAATAATGTCATTATGATTATCCTTAGGTGACCTGAGCTGCGTGTGTCTGTGATCTACAGGGTTAAGAGTATGCACAATTGTCAAAATCATCTATTTTTGTTGTCCAAAATAATATAATTAGTGTTTCTTCTAAACGATCAGAAAAATTCAGTCCTTAAAGGGAGAATGAATAGGGATGAGCGAACCCCCCCGATGTTCGTGGTTTTTTTTTCACTTTTTGTAAAGTTCATGTTCGGGTTCTGAGATAACGTGAACTTATGTCCGAACCCTGAACTTGGACTTTACAGTTATTAGATGGGGCTGGGGGGGGGGGTCTGTAAAATAAAAAATATAGTTAATAATAAACATTATCACTATACTTACCGCTCCCGCGACGCGTCCTGCAGAACTGCTCAGACGCTGTCTCTTGTCCGCTTCTGCTTTCTGGTCCAATCATTAACTTCCGGTGGTATTCACTGCACTTCTCGTCACTCGGCAGTCTTCGGCTGTTTTCGGCCATGTTCATGGTGATGTCAGGGCTCACCCAAGTCCATAGATTAGCCATAGATTCGATTGAACTATGACTTTCAGTGCGAGTCTCACATTGGTATCACCCAGCACGGCGCACCCTCTCCTGACAGGAGCGGGTTGGCTGCATGTATTTCCATGCAGCTGAGCCGCTCATGTCAGGAGAGTGTGCGCCGTGCTGGGTGATACCAATGTGAAACTTGCAGGAGTCATATGCAAATGGAATCATACCCTCACTGTTAGCCTGCTTCTCGCTCCGTATAGATGCTTGTCTGTATAGAGCGATGAAGCAGAGCTGACATTGCTCTCTCTGCTTCACACTCAGTATAGATGCTTGTCTGTACAGAGCGATGAAGCAGAGCTGACATTGCTCTCTCTGCTTCTCGCTCTGTATAGATGCTTATCTGTATAGAGCGATGAAGCAGAGCTGACATTGCTCTCTCTGATTCACACTCTGTATAGATGCTTGTCGGTACAGAGCGATGAAGCAGAGCTGACATTGCTCTCTCTGCTTCTCGTTCTGTATAGATGCTTGTCTGTACAGAGCAATGTAGCAGAGCTGACAATGCTCTCTGCTTCTCACTTTGTATAGATGGTTGTCTGTACAGAGTGATGAAGCAAAGCTGACATTGCTCTCTCTGCTTCACACTCTGTATAGATGCTTGTCTGTACAGAGCGATGAAGCAAAGCTGACATTGCTCTCTCTGCTTCTCGCTCTGTATAGATGCTTGTCTGTACAGAGCAATGTAGCAGAGCTGACAATGCTCATTGCTTCTCACTCTGTATAGATGGTTGTCTGTACAGAGTGATGTGGCAGAGCTGCATTGCTCTCTGTGTGGACTACGTCGGACTAAGGTTTTTTTTATAATAAAGATGGAGTCTCTAAATGTTCTTTTTGTTTTATTTCTAATAAAAAATGTTTCTATGTGTTGTGGTTTATTTTTACTAGAAATTCATGGAGGCAATGTCTAATTTGGCATGACATTATAAATTTCGAGCTTAGTTCCAGCTGAGAATACAAAGCTGGTATTAACCCCTTTATTACCCAGCGTACCACTGCCATCAGGGCCGCTGGATGAGCCAGGTAAAGTGCCTGTAAATGGTGCTAAGAAACAATGTGCCATTTCCAGGGGCGGCTTCGGGCTATGGAGAATTCCAGCCCCCAGCTGCCTGGCTTTACCTGACTGGCGATCAAAATAAAGCAGGAGCCCACGCATTTTTTGCTTTAATTATTTTTTAAAATAGAGTTTGCAGGACATGTTGCGGGAGAGGTAAGCATAAGTATAATTTTTTAATAATGTGCTTTTTTAACAGCCCCTGGACCCGAACTGTAACACTAGCTCTCAGAATGTACAGTTACAGTTTGGGTTCACCCATGACTAATAATTAATTGTTTTCAAACTTTTGTATAAATTAATAGTCAAAGCAAAAAGAAGAAACTTTGTAATATATCTTATCAGAAAATTATGCTGCTTTCTCCTCGCATGAGCCACTTCTTCCTTCTAAACTCACTACACTAGACACTCGAAAATTCAGCTGAAATCCATCTACTCTAAACGATGTGGATTAACAGTTCACCGAGGCATTATATAGCTGCTTGTTGAAGTTTATGGAGAGGTTGAAAAGGAGAAAGGAAAGCACAGACCACTGATAATGCTTTCTAGTAAGTGTTTGTCTCACCTTAGTGCTGGATTCACAGCTATCAGCCTAATACTCATGTAAAATGTCATCCATACTGCTACGGCTGAATATTTAATACCGACAGAAGAGCAGGAATCCATCATGACTGTAACAATCGCTGATGGAGCTCCATCTGTAATTGTTAACCTGTTAAATCCCGCGGGATTTAACATGCAGCAGCATGGGGGTTTGCCATTTTCAACTCCCACTAGCACACCAATGACGCTGATGGGGTACTGCGACAGCAGGGGGTCTGCTGAGGACATCCGTGCTTGTAATGGCCGCGTTCCTATGAAACCTGACTGTGGTCGGGCTTCAAAGGAGACTGTAATGTCTGTTATATACAGCAAACTCTGACAGCGAGATTTAATATGCGTCGGCATGGGGGTGCACCATTTTCAACTCCTGTGACCACTCCCGTGATGCCAATGGGATGCTATGAAAGCAGGGGGTCTGCTGAAGATCTCAGTGGTTGTAATAGCCACGCTCCTATGAAACCTGCCTATGGCCGAGCTTCAAAGAAGACTGTGATTTCTGCTATATACAGCCAACTCTGATAGTGGGATTTAACCCGTGTCAGCATGGGGTGCGCCATTATCAACTCCCATCAGCACACCTGTGACACCCATGGGTTGCTACGCATCAGGGGGTCTGCTGAAGACCTCCATGCTTGTAATAGCCATGCTCCTATGAAACCTGCCTGTGGCCGAGCTTCAAAGGAGACTGTGATGTCTGTTAAATCCTACTGTCAAAGTTTATTGTATATAACATGCGCTGGCATGGGGGTGCACCATTTTCACCTCCTGTCGTCATGCCCGTGATGCCAATAGGGTGCTATGACAGCAGGGGGGTCTGATGAAAACCTCCGTGGTTGTAATAGCCGTCTTCCATGAAACCTGCCTGTGGACGGGCTTCAAAGGAGACTGTGATTTCTGTTATATACAGCAAACTCTGACATGGGAATTTAACACGTGCTGGCATGGGGGTGAACCATTTTCAACTCCTATCGGCACACACATAATGCCAATGGGGTGCTATAACAGCAGGGGTTCTGCAGAAGACTTCCATGCTAATAATAGCTGCACTCCTATGAAACTTGCCTATGGTTGGGCTTCAAAGGAGACTGTGATTTCTGTTATATACAGCAAACTCTAAAAGTGGGATTTAACATGTGCTGGCATGGGGGTGCGCCATTTTCAGCTCCTGTTGGCACACCCATGATGCCAATAGGTTGCTACGACAGCATGAGGTCTGCTGGAGATCTCCGTGCTTGTATTAGTCGCACTCCTATGAAACCTGCCAGTGGCCAAGCTTCAAAGGAGACTGTGATTTCTGTTATATACAGCAAACTCTGATAACGGGATTTAACACACGCCGGCATGAGGGTGGTCCATTTTCAACTCCGATCAGCACACCTGTGACACCGATTAGATGCTACGACAGCAGGGGATCTGCTGAAGACCTCCGTGCGTGTAATTGCCGCGCTCCTATAAAACCTGCTTGTGGCCAAGCTTCAAAGGAGACTGTGATTTCTGCAATATACAATGCTGTATATCGCACAATTCATCAGATGATCACAGGTTATAATCCTCTAAAGGGACTATTAAAACAGTAAAAAGTAAAAAAAATATTTAAAAAAAAATATGAAAAAAATAAATAAAAGTTCAAATCAACCTTCTTTTGCCCCATTAAAAATAATAATAATAATAAAAAAAAACTATTTTGGTATTGCCGAATTTAGAGAAGTCTGATCTGTCGAAATATAAAAATATTAAACCTTACGCATTGACATAAAAAATAAAACAGTATGCAGTCAGCTCCTCAGCTCCCCCTAGTGGTGGCTGTATTTTTTAAAATCTATGTCTTGGGGATTTAAAGTTCTGTATCAAAAAAAGCAAAACTTCAACCACTGCAAGGAAGTATTAAAAATGTAATCAGCGGCAGCGTTAAAAAGCAGATTTTCACTAAAGACTGGAATTATTTCTTGGGTGGTTGAGTGGTTTTTAATAAAACATATATTTTTGTGGCTTTTGGAGAAAAGCTATTAGAAGTTTAGGTTTCTAAATCCTTTTTATACTTTACACATTTCATAGAATCCCTTTAACACAATATCCAGTTCCAGAGGAAATAACTTTTTATTCTTTTTAAATAGCAAATGTAAAAATGAGAGGGAAGCGGTTTGAAATTAGTTTAATTGATGGCATCTATCAATCTTCACCCAAATCAGATGCTGGCTGCTGTCAGATCAAAGGGGTTTTCTCAAATTCTGTCTATTGAAATTCTCCACTTCACTTGCCTCCCAGCTTTCTGCTTTCCACCTCTTCCATGCCTCCCAGCTTTCTGCTTTCCACCACTTCCTTGCCTCCCAGCTTCCTGCTTTCCATTACTTTCCTGCCTCCAGCTTCCTGTGTTTCACCACTTCCCTGCCTCCAAGCTACACTATTTCCCTGCCTCTCAGCTTCCTGCTTTTTACCACTTCCCTGCCTCCCAGCTTCCTGCTTTCCACCATTACCCTGCATCCCAGCTTCCTGCTTGACAACACTTCCCTGCCTCACAACTTCCTGATATTTAACAGTTCTCTGCTTCACAACTTCCTGCTTTTCACCACTTCCTGTCTCACAACTTATTGCTTTTCACCACGTCGCTGTCTTATCTTCCCTTCCTCACAGCTCCCTGCTTTCCACCACTTCCCTGCTTCCCATCTTCCTGCTTTCCACCACTTCCCTGTTGCACAGCTTCCTGCCCTGCCTCTCATCTTCCTGCTTTCCACCACTTCCCTGGATCCTAGCTTCTTCCTTTCCATCACTTCCCTGTCGCACAGCTTCATATTTTCCACCACTTCCCTGCCTCCCAGCTTCCTACTTCCCACCACTTCTCTGCCCCAGCTTCCCGCTTGCCACCACTTCCCTGTCGCACAGCTTACTGCTTTTCACCACTTCTCTGCCCCAGCTTCCTGCTTGCCACCACTTCCCTGTCGCACAGATTCCTGTTTTCCACCACTTGCCTTCCTCCCAGCTTGGTGCTTTCTACCACTCCCTGTCTACCATCTTTCTGCTTTCTACCACTTCCCTGCCTCCCAGCTTCCTTCTTTCCACCACTTCTCTTCCTTCCAGCTTCCTGCTTTCCACCAGTCACTTTATGACTCGACGTAACCATGAATACCTAGGCTACAATGCCCTGCAAATGAGGTAAGCAACAGAGCAAACAAGAACTAATCTAGATTTCAAATTGGTGGTATTTTTTATTATTATTATGTCTATTACATTTTGGGATAGGATCTTGGGAAATGGGAATAGCCCTTTAAGTGTATGTAATTGAAGTTAAAAATCATTTTTGCAATTATGTTTTATTAAAAATGTAGCACCATTTGCCTTCCGTAGCGTTTGTGCTGCACTGCCTATTGCTGGCTGCAGAATGAGTTATCCGAGACTCTATCAGTGAGCTCACTATGATAGTCTAACAAGCGTTTGTGCATCTTTTATATGTTACTTTCTGAGCTCCTCTCATCTGATTTATGACCTCAGACCACATCAAAGATGAAAGCGCCAGAAAACAAAAAGCCTGTAAAAGCCAAACGGTGCAAAATTGTCCATGAAACCCAATTGCGAAAATGATTATTAGCCTCAAATAAATGTTCTTCAGTTAAAAAAAGGGGTATTTTATTTTTCACGATTTACATCTAGTGTTTCTATGGACAATTGATGGGCGTCCAACCCATAGATCTGCATCATTGAGAAAGGAGGAAACACAGAGACGTTCAGTGAGCTGTAAAAACTTCTGTTTATACCTTTACTTTGAAAAAGTGTTCTAAAACTGCTTATGGAGGTGTTATCTGATGGACATTTACAAACCAATCACTAATTTGACCTCGTTCCTATCACTGCACAGCACTGGGAAATAAATCCAAGGTCTCCATACAAATTATTGAAGCCCCTGCAGGTCATCTCATTTGTATAGGAAGAGAATATTTAGCTAATGTGCATCCATTATTAATGGAAATCCAGCAAGGTATTCGGCTACGGAGGAATTTGGGGAAACCTTACTATTTCGGGGACATCATTTGTGCCGCTTATTTGTGTATTTATTTTTTGCTGAATTAATGTAAATATTTAGATTAAATTAATCATCATAAACCAGGAAAGATATAATGGTTACAACAGGACGCAAAAGAAGATTTCTCCCATAAATAATTTAGTATATACGACTTGGGTAGTAAGATGAGATTAATGAGAAAAGAGGGAGAGGTTTAGATTGGAGCCTGGGAAGGAGAATTTCAATAATCCTTTTCGGTCTGTCCAAGTGTCCCCCATATAAATCTTATAGAAAAAAATCAACTTGGATTATCATAATGGGCCATGATTGGAAAAGGAATCTGCTGTATCCAGAAACATTCTCATTGATGAGCTGCAATACCAGATCCAACCTGGGGACAAAAGGGGGCGCTGTTACTGGAAAGGGCACAATAAATCTAAACAATGCGTGTAATATGGGAAGGTCTGTCATTTTCTTCTTCCTCCTTTCTCATACATCCCTTCTCTGCCCGTTAGTTCTTTCTTTCTTATTTTTTCCCATTTATTTTTTTTCTTCCTACTTCCATTTCAGCAGAGATACGTCTAAAGCAATTCCTTGTAATCACATACGTTACATTAGTTCTTCTTCCTTTTTTCTATCATTTTACTTTTCTCTTTCTGTTTTATTTACTGTTTTTTCATTTTCTTTCTTTTTCTCTTTCTTTTCTTTGCTTATTTTCTCTTTCTTTTCTTTTGATTTCCTTATTTCTTTCCATTGAAAGCAATTCCTTATGTTCACAGAGTAGTTAATTTATTGTTCTTCTTTCTTTTTTCTTTCATGCTTTCTTTCGATACTTTTCTTTCCTTTTTCTCCTCTTATTTTTATTTTCTTTGTTTTTCTTTCTTTTTTACATTTCTCTTTCTTTCTCTTTTAACTTTTTTCTTTCTTTTTTCTTTCTTTTGTCCGTTTTTATTTTTCTTTCTCTTTTTTGTTTTTCTTTCTTTTATTATACTTTTCTCGTTCTTTTTCTTACTTTCTTTCTTTCTTTCTTTCTTTCTTTCTCTTTCTTTCTCTATACACATTATATCACTGAGCCGCCATCCACATGATTATTATTGTTCTGTATTCTAGTGGGAAGAGACCTACATATAGGAGAAGCTTTTATGCTTTGGTGTCATCTTGTATTTTGTGGGTAGTTTATAAACTCTCCCTTCTTTCTTACTTTCTTTCTCTTTCTTTCTTTCTCTTTTTCTTTCTTTCTTATTTTTTTTATTTCTTTCCTTCCTTCCTTCTTTATCTCTTTCTTTTATTT
>NC_134361.1:194320812-194420812 GCF_048569485.1 Anomaloglossus baeobatrachus
GGATGTGCGTCACGAATTCCGTGAGCCCAACGACATCTCGTTAGCGATGTCGTTGCGTGTAAAGCCCGCTTTACTACCTCCCACCTCTCAGCAGTGATGGTGAATGCACTTAAGGTGGGTGGGGGGATGGGGAGCAGTGAAAATGCAAATTGAATTTACATACACTTGACTAGTCTATACCAAGCACTGAATTCTATGGAGATAACAACAAGATAACAGGATAAGGTAGAGCAATAAAACTTACTGATCCTGAAAGGTCTCCTAAAGCCCTATTTAAAGAGAACACATTAGTATTGTACTACAAAATCACCTGACAGATTCCCTTTAAAGAGGTTCCAAAGTGAGTCTCATTGCAGGTCAAAATCCGCCGTCCAAGTTGTGTATGCTGTCATTGGTGAATAAGCTGAAACCTTCAGCAACATTACTGGGTAGTCATGATGGAGGACGTCCAAAAATGTTTGCGGAAGCCATGCAAGATATGAAACAGTGACGTCTGCCCCGTCCACATAAATGGTTGTATAGTCATGGCCAAAAGTTTTGAGAATGCTACAAATATTAATTTTTACAAAGTCTACTGCTTAAGTTTTTCTAATGGCAATTTGCATATACTCCAGAATGTCATAAAGAGTGATCAGCTTAACAGCAATTACTTGCAAAGTCAATATTGGCTAAAAAAATGAATTTCAACCCCCAAAACACATTTCCACATCATTGCATTCCTGCCTTAAAAGGAGCAGCTAACATTGTTTTAGTGATTGTTCCATTAACACAGGTGTGGGTGGGTGTGCTCTGCACAAAAATGGCCTAACAGGGAAGAGTATCGCAGCTACAAAGATTGCACCTCAGTCAACAATCTATCGCATCATCAAGAACTTCAAGGAGAGCGCTTCCATTGTTGCCAAAAAGGCTCCAGGGCGCCCAAGAAGGACCAGGAAACGCCAGGACCATATCTTAAAACTGTTTCAGCTGCGGGATCGGACTACCAGCAGTGCCGAGCTAGCTCAGCAATGGCAGCAGGCTGGTGTGAGTGCTTCTGCACGCACTGTGAGGCGGAGACTGCTTGAGCAAGGCCTGGTTTCAAGGAGGGCAGCAAAGAAGCCACTTCTCTCCAGAAAAAACATCAGGGACCGACTGATATTCTGCAAAAGGTACAGGGAGTGGACTGCTGAGGACTGGGGTAAAGTCATTTCTCAGATGAATCCCCTTTTCGCTTGTTTGGGACATCTGGAAAACAGCTTATTAGGAGAAGAAGAGGTGAGCGCTACCACCAGTCTTGTCTCATGCCAACTGTTAAGCATCCTGAAACCATTCATGTGTGGGGTTGCTTCTCAGCCAAGGGAATCGGCTCACTCACAGTCTTGCCTAAAAACACAGCCATGAATAAAGAATGGTACCAGAATATCCTCCAAGAGCAACTTCTCCCAACTGGCGAAGAGCAGTTTGGCGCCCAACAATGCCTTTTCCAGCATGATGGAGTACCTTGCCATAAAGCAAAGGTGATCACTAAATGGCTCATGTAACAAAACAGAGGTTTTGGGTCCATGGCCTGGAAACTCCCCAGATCTTAATCCCATTGAGAACTTGTGGGCAATCATCAAGAGACGGGTGGACAAACAAAAACCAACAAATTCTGGCAAAATGCAAGCATTGCTTATGCAAGAATGGACAGCGATCAGTCAGGATTTGGTCCAGAAGTTGATTGAGAGCATGCCAGGGAGAATTGCAGAGGTCCTGAAGAAGAAGGGTCAACACTGCAAATATTGACTTGCTGCATTAACTCATTCTAACTGTCAATATAACCTTTTGGTCTCATAATATGATTGCAATTATATTTCTGTATGTGATGTAAACATCAGACAAACACAATTAAAAACCAGAGGGCAACAGATCATGTGAAAATATCATTTTGGTGTCATTGTCAAAATTTTTGGCCATGACTGTACTGGCTTTCCCTGGAAGCAGGCATGGAGTCTTTCATTTGTCTACTAGCAGTCATTCAAGGTCATGTTCTCCCGTATGGGGGTCACTATTGTCCAGTAATTGAAAGGGCCGATCGAGAGAAAATAATGAGTTGTCAGTGGTTCAAGACCAAAGCATATTGGACTATATATGTTACACTGACCAAGCCTGGTTTCACCTATGTGGCTACGCCAATTCACAAAACACCCTTTGGGCAGGTGACCAACCATATGAATTTTACGAGACGCCGCTTCATCCAGAAAAAGTTGGTGTTTGGTGGCCATTTCCAGGTGCCGCATAATTGGACCCATATTTTCTGAAACAACAGTGACAACAGCGGTTTAGATGGAAATCATCCAAAGCTTCGTCAATCGGCTGGACGATGGGATCTAAGCATGGGAGACTTCCAGGATGGTGGAACGTGTCACACATCGAGGGTCAGCAAGACGGAGATGGAAGCCTTCTGTGATGATAGAGTGATCTCCAAGAGACCTTGGCCACCAAGAGCTCCTGATCTAACACTGCCGGATATTTTCCTTTGGGTCCATTTGAACGGTCGGGTATACAGTAACAAGCCAGGAACATTACAGGCTTTCCCAGAGAACACACAGTGAGAAATTCAGGCGGATACAACCCCAGACGTCCTACGGAATACATTCAACAATATGGAACAGTGCGTGCAGGCTACTATGTAAACGGTTTACATTTTCAACAGCCTTTAAACATCAATTCTTAAGGACCTAAGGTGTGTACATTCCAAATTTCAGCACAATAGATTGACGGCAGCTCCAGTGTTTCATGGAGGAGTTCACAACTCAATGCAACTCTACGAGTGCCTCGTTCTGGCTCTCATAGACTTGTATTGAGCTCTTGTGATGTAACTGTGGTGCCCTGGACACAGGTAACACACACACACACACACACCCCCCAGACAGTAACAATAGCCAGACACGAAATCCTTGTTGCCTCCCTCCAGGGTCTAATGTCCACACCAGGTGGGGTGGGGCCAGGCGGTTGGCCCCACGCACCGAGGAGTTCACAGGCCTGGAGGCGGGAAAAGGAGCAGTTAGAGTTTGGAGTTTAGTCCAGGAGGTTGAAGTGAGAGGAGTAACGTGGAGAGTGTCTGGGTTTGTGGCCCAGGCACTGACAACAAGGTTGGCAGACGGTGGTGGTCATCTGCAGGAGTGGTGGATCAACGCGGAACCGTAGGACCCGGGGTCGGGCGGTGGCCCGCCGGTACCGACCGGGGAGCGAAGTGAAACTAGCACACACAGGCAGGGCCATCGGACCCCGACTAGGCTTGGAGCCGCCATCAACAGTCAAATCCGAGTGTGACAGGAACCCCAGGGGTTTCCTAACTATCCAAGACCCGTCAGAAGGCAACCGTCCGCACCGTGAGGGTATACAGCCACCACCAACGGCTAGAGACCCAAGGGGCCAGCGCCTGCAGGCAAAACGGGCTCCTCCAGCATCCATACACCGGGGAGCGGACTACCGTTGGGGACCCATCGTAGTCAAGACAGTACACAAAGGTGCAGGGAAAGACAGCAGCCATCACCTGTCCGGGAAGAGACACTGCAGCCGGCTGCGGGACCCGTCCATCCAGCCGTTTGGTTTACCGGAGACTTTGTGCATCTCTTGCTGAGTGAGTACACCCGTGCCATCCGGCACCGCGCCGCGCTGTCCCTGCAACCCTGCACCTCACCGACCCTGCCTCCCTGTCACACCACCGGGCCCCGGGACCACCGGGGAAAATAACATCCCAGCTGCTCCCTGCCATCGCTCCTGGGATCCCCGTCACCAGCAGCGGTGGTGCCCATCTTCACCACAACCCGTGTGTGGAGTCACAGACTAAATCCCCAAACAAACCACCCCCTTTTCACTCATGGGCGAGGAGCGCCGCTCGAGTCCCGGATCCGGCCCACCGCTCGAGCCACCGAGCAGCAGCGCCGGACCCGAGTGTTAGCGAGCGCAGCGCTCCGCCGCCCGCGACAACTTGGCGTCACGAACAGGATTGAACCGATCTAATTACCAGTAGAAGTGCGCCTTGTGGTCTCCGCCGGCGGTGTCCGGCCGAAAAATTTTAAGCGCAGCCATCTTTGGCGCGAAGATTTCCCGCTCGAGCGTCTTCCTCAAGCAGGGAAGGTGCAAAAAGCGAAGCCCCGCCCCCAAAGCGGAAGTGCTAAAGAGAACCAAGGGGGGGGAGGGTGAAAGCCTGCCTAATGTAGCTGAGGCCATAAAAGCGGGGATGCCAGGACTCTGCAAACATTTGGTTCCTGGAACGCTGCTGCGCAAGATGTCCCGTCCGTCCGGCACCGCTGAAATCCCAGAGCCCACGCCAGGAACAGCGGCGTGGGTGGAGGTCCGGACCGCGCGGATGTGCAGCCGCCTGCAGGCCCAAGTACAGTCCCGTGTGGAAGAATGGATGGCTGACATGGCGGATGTGGCGGCGGCCGTGCGGAGACGCGAGGTGGAGACGGAGTTGGAGGAGCGGGTAGGTGACCCACGCCCCTGTGTCCCCGAGGGACCGGTCGCTGCGGCTGAGGGGCCCGGTCTACGGCCGCTCACCCTGCTGCCTCCCCCGCTACCCGCTTCGGTTACTGCTGCCCCGCCACTAGGCCCACTACCCCCATCACCGGTAGCGGAGCTCCGGCCGTCCGCCCTGGAGGACCAGCCTGCAAGTGATGTCCGGAGACAACCTGCACCGCTACCGTGGAAGATCCGGCGGGAGGTGCCCGTCCGCGAAGAAGAACCGTCGGCACCGGAAGTGGCCGCACCTAAGTCTGTCCCGGCTCCGATAGTCCGTCCGGTCCAGAAAGAGGCGGAGGTCCAGCCGGTGAGGACCCCTGTTCCCAAACCCCAAACCTCGGGTGAGGCTGCGCCGGGACGCCGCTGCGAGGCAGCACCCCAGGCCATGTCACCGCGGGACCTTCCAAAGAGGGCGCCAGTTGTGGGCAGCGTGAAGGAAGTCCCGCGTGGCCCGACCCGTGCGCGGGGGCATGCAGACGCCCCTTACTGGGACAGGGAGCCGACCCCGCTGGGCCGGGAAATTGCGGAAAGAGAGCGACAAAGAGCCGAAGTGGTGGCCCGCACCATCCGCGAAAAGGACAACCTCCACCATGCTACATTCCGGGTACGGGGCCCGGTGTATGAAGGACAGGTCCGAAGGTTTGACCCCCACCGGGGGTATGGCTTTATTTATGAGCCGGGCCTGGAGGCCGAGGTATTCTTGGCTCGCCGTGACGTGCATGCCCATTTGCCAACGGGCCATCCAGGCCGAGACCTGCTGCCCGGCGACCTCGTGTCCTATACCCAACACTGCGGGGAGAGGGCCAGGTGGAATCCAGTCCCCTCCCCCACCTTGCCAGCAGGATGTCGAGGTGGAGCAGGTCTATGAGGAGGTCGACCTGAAGTAGTAGGTAGCGGTTCACCATTGCGGCCTGTTGTCCCCTGTTTGGACCCTTAGCAAGTTGAACACTAATCAAACCGAAAATCACCTGATTACCGTCCATGAAGAGAACCGTCCCAGTTAGGACTGGAGTTGTCCTTGTTCAGTTAACACACCCCATACCCACATGAGGAACTACTCATGGACATGGCCGAGAACTGGCAGGCCACCCACGAACTAGTGGGCCTGTAAATAGTATTGTGGGATGGAAACCGTTGCCGCCTCCGGAGAGGCAGATTGGAGGAAGGGCCCGCAGCAGAGCAGGCTGGGGCCCGGCCACCACCAGGACCGGTGGCCATCCTCCGGGGGTCAGGGGTCCCCCTTGGACGTGGGGTCCCCTGAAGTGACAGTCGGGTGCGAGTAACCGTACCCGTTCCCGCTCAGGCAGCCTGAACCTGGAGTGCACTTCTTAGGGGCAGCATCAGGGCTAGGTTGCTTGGGTGGGAGAGCTGAAGACATCCGTCCGTCTGTGATTAAAAATGTTTTATATGTGCAACGTTAAAGTGACCTGAAAAGAATGCTTATGTTTTAAATGTTTACTGTTACATGTTATTTATATTTCCACAGTTGAAAAATAAAACCGGTGATGGACGGGCAGCCCACGGACGGTCTGCATTTCACCAAGGGGGAATGTGGCGCCCTGGACTAGCCAGGTCGTCACAGGTAACACACACACACACACACAGCCCCACAGCCCCACACAGTAACATTAGCCAGACACGAAATCCTTGTTGCATCCCTCCAGGGTCTGATGTCCACACCAGGTGGGGCGGAGCCAGGCGGTTGGCCCCACCCACCGAGGAGTTCACAGGCCTGGAGGCGGGAAAAGGAGCAGTTAGAGTTTGGAGTTTAGTCCAGGAGGTTGAAGTGAGAGGAGTAACGTGGAGAGTGTCTAGGTTTGTGGCCCAGGCACTGACAACAAGGTTGGCAGACGGTGGTGGCCATCTGCAGGAGTGGTGGATCAACGCGGAACCGTAGGACCGGCTTCGGGCAGTGGCCCGCCGGTACCGACCGGGGAGCGAAGTGAAGCTAGCACACACAGGCAGGGCCATCGGACCCAAACTAGGCTTGGAGCCGCCGTCAACAGTCAAATCCGAGTGTGACAGGAACCCCAGGGGTTTCCTAACTACCCAAGACCCGTTGGAAGGCAACCGTCCGCACCGTGAGGGTATACAGCCACCGCCAACGGCTAGAGATCCAAGGGCCAGTGCCTGCGGGCAAAACGGGCTCCTCCGGCATCCATACACCGGGGAGCGGACTACCGTTGGGGACCCATCGTAGTCAAGACAGTACATCAAGGTGCAAGGAAAGACAGCCACTATCACCTGTCCGGGGAGAGACACTGCAGCCGGCTGTGGGACCCGTCCATCCAGCCGTTTGGTTTACCGGAGACTTTGTGCATCTCTTGCTGAGTGAGTACACCAGTGCCATCTGGCACCGCGCCGCGCTGTCCCTGCACCTCACCGACCCTGCCTCCCCGTTACACCACCGGGCCCCGGGACCACCATCCCCTACCCACGGAGGGGGAAAACAACATCCCAGCTGCTCCCTACCATCGCTCCCGGGATCCTCGTCATCAGCAGCGGTGGTGCCCATCTTCACCACAACCCGTGGGTGGTGTCACGGACTAAATCCCCAAACAAACCACCCCCTTTTCACTCACGGGCGAGGAGCGCCGCTCGAGTCCCCGGATCCGGCCCACCACTCGAGCCACCGAGCAGCAGTCGCAGCAGCGCCAGACCCGAGCGTTAGCGAGTGCAGCGCCCCGCCGCCTGCGACATAACCTTTCACTTTCGGCTATTCACAAGATGGCATCGAGGGACCGGAGCGAGACTGAAAAAGCATGAAAACAGATGACAAGTATAATACAGGGGGTAGGGGACTTAGAGCGCCACTCCAGTTGTTTAAAGCAAACCTGCCCTTTCACAAAAAACCTGTAGAAATGCTTGACCTTACTGCTCTAATCCCCCACAAGAAGGAAAAACTGCTCTTGGTTCATACCAGTCTATTATGTCCAGGAATAGTCCCAAATTATGAAGTTTTTTATGTTTCTAATAACTATTTGAAGTAGACCATTCTTCAAAATCAGTATTCTGCCAGCACTGTGTGTGCTAGTATTTCCTTACCCATTACTTACTAGTGTGCACTGCTCCTACCATTGTCCAGTGCCCTCCACTTCCTAGACAGACACTGAGACCCACCCTCCGCTTTCTGTACCTGAGACCCACCCTCCGCTTTCTGTACCTGAGACCCACCCTCCGCTTTCTGTACCTGAGACCCACCCTCCGCTTTCTGTACCTGAGACCCACCCTCCGCTTTCTGTACCTGAGACCCACCCTCCGCTTTCTGTACCTGAGACCCACCCTCCGCTTTCTGTACCTGAGACCCACCCTCCGCTTTCTGTACCTGAGACCCACCCTCCGCTTTCTGTACCTGAGACCCACCCTCCGCTTTCTGTACCTGAGACCCACCCTCCGCTTTCTGTACCTGAGACCCACCCTCCGCTTTCTGTACCTGAGACCCACCCTCCGCTTTCTGTACCTGAGACCCACCCTCCGCTTCCTGGACAGACACTGAGACCCACCCTCCGCTTTCTGTACCTGAGACCCACCCTCCGCTTTCTGTACCTGAGACTCACCCTCCGCTTCCTGGACAGAAACTGAGACCCGCCCTTTACTTCCTGGACAGAAACTGAGACCCGCCCTCCACTTCCTGGACAGAAACTGAGACCCACCCTCCACTTCCTGGACAGAAACTGAGACCCGCCCTCCACTTCCTGTACCTGAGACCCACCCTCCACTTCCTGTACCTGAGACCCACCCTCCACTTCCTGGACAGAAACTGAGACCCGTCCTTTACTTCCTGGACAGAAACTGAGACCCACCCTCCACTTCCTGGAAAGAAGCTGAGACCCACCCTCCACTTCCTGGACAGAAACTGAGACCCACCCTCCACTTCCTGGACAGAAACTGAGACCCACCCTCCACTTCCTGGACAGAAACTGAGACCCACCCTCCACTTCCTGGACAGAAACTGAGACTCACCCTCCACTTCCTGGACAGAAACTGAGACCCGCCCTCCACTTCCTGGACAAAAACTGAGACCCGCCCTCCACTTCCTGTACCTGAGACCCACCCTCCACTTCCTGTACCTGAGACCCACCCTCCACTTCCTGTACCTGAGACCCACCCTCCACTTCCTGGACAGAAACCGAGACCCATCCTCCACTTCCTGGACAGAAACTGAGACCCACCCTCCACTTCCTGGAAAGAAACTGAGACCCGCCCTCCATTTCCTGGACAGAAACTGAGACCCGCCCTCCACTTTCTATACAAAGACAAAAAAACAGAAAGGAGCCATTATTTTCAGCACTGGCAAAAACTAAGTCCCCACTTCTTCTACAGAGGCTAAGCCCTACCACCCACTTCCTGTACAGAAACTAAGACCCACCCTCCTCACTTCCCATACAGAAACTAAGACCTGCTGTCCTCACTTCCTGTATTGAGACTAACACCCAGCCTCTACTTTCTGTGTAGAGATTAAGACCCACCCTCCACTTCCTCACTTTTCAGCAGTCTCATTATCATCACAGATACACAGCAATACATCGAAAGGTAACACTTCTATATACATTTACATTTTTACAATAGGGGGATGTCCCAGCTCCGCTCCCCCACCTAGATCAGAGCATGGCCACAACACTCTCCCATAGAAGTCTTTGGACATCTCCAGTTATTATTTCCTATGGCCTATGTGACTTACCGAAGCAGATTGTTGCGAGAGCGGTGAGATGGCGGCATGTTGTGGTTGGTCTCAATGTTACCTGATGAGAAAAAACAGAAAGGAGACATTATTTTCAGCCATAGCAAAAACTATAAACCTATAGGAACCCCTATAGAAAAGTGCGGTACCTTTAAGTGCCACCCTGTTCCTCCGGATGGCCGTTATGGCGTTTTGGATGTCTCCTTCGTCTGTTGTGGTGGAGTTCACATTCACCACTTCGAAATCCACTGGCACACAGGCGTGTCTGTAAGGGGACACAGTGCTGGGTGTTAAAGGGGTAGATTATTAATTTTAACCCCTTAAAGTCACATCAGCTGTGAGGAAATCAGAGCCGCCTCAAGAGCTGAGCCCGCTCTATACAGGGCATCATCCAGTAACAGCAGCGATCAGAGCTGGCTCCGATCATAGCTGTATAATCAGACAATATCATTTTAATGACGTGGCACCATAGAGGGATTTCTTTCACAAATCACCAGAGACCAAGACAGAATAAATTTTTTATATATAAAAAGATATTTGGTATCTTGGCATCTATATAAGTATCAAAATCTAAAAACATTGTCATATGTATATGTACTCTAAAAAGGGTACAATTAAAACCATACGAAAAAAAAAAACCAAAAACACAAGCCCTCACATAACTCTATAGATAAAAAAAGAAAGAAAAAGGGAAAAAAAAAATATGGCTCTAAGAAGATGCAGAGTCTAATATTTATATATTTTTTATTATTTTCTTTTGATTTTTTTTATTGCTTTATTTGTAGGGGAGGGAAGACGGGGGGAGAGGACGGGAGGGAAGACGGAGAGGAGAGGAGAGGACGGGAGGGAAGACGGAGAGGAGAGGAGAGGACGGGAGGGAAGACGGAGAGGAGAGGAGAGGACGGGAGGGAAGACGGAGAGGAGAGGAGAGGACGGGAGGGAAGACGGAGAGGAGAGGAGAGGGCGGGAGGGAAGACGGAGAGGAGAGGAGAGGGCGGGAGGGAAGACGGAGAGGAGAGGAGAGGGCGGGAGGGAAGACGGAGAGGAGAGGAGAGGACGGGAGGGAAGACGGGAGAGGAGAGGAGAGGAGAGGACGGGAGGGAAGACGGGAGAGGAGAGGAGAGGAGAGGACGGGAGGGAGGGCGGGAGAGGAGAGGAGAGGGCGGGAGGGAAGACGGAGAGGAGAGGAGAGGGCGGGAGGGAAGACGGAGAGGAGAGGAGAGGGCGGGAGGGAAGACGGAGAGGAGAGGGCGGGAGGGAGGGCGGGAGAGGAGAGGAGAGGGCGGGAGGGAAGACGGAGAGGAGAGGAGAGGGCGGGAGGGAAGACGGAGAGGAGAGGGCGGGAGGGAAGACGGAGAGGAGAGGGCGGGAGGGAAGACGGAGAGGAGAGGGCGGGAGGGAAGACGGAGAGGAGAGGGCGGGAGGGAAGACGGAGAGGAGAGGGCGGGAGGGAAGACGGAGAGGAGAGGGCGGGAGGGAAGACGGAGAGGAGAGGAGAGGGCGGGAGGGAAGACGGAGAGGAGAGGGCGGGAAGACGGAGAGGAGAGGGCGGGAGGGAAGACGGAGAGGAGAGGGCGGGAGGGAAGACGGAGAGGAGAGGGCGGGAGGGAAGACGGAGAGGAGAGGGCGGGAGGGAAGACGGAGAGGAGATGGCGGGAGGGAAGACGGAGAGGAGAGGGCGGGAGGGAAGACGGAGAGGAGAGGGCGGGAGGGAAGACGGAGAGGAGAGGGCGGGAGGGAAGACGGAGAGGAGAGGGCGGGAGGGAAGACGGAGAGGAGAGGGCGGGAGGGAAGACGGAGAGGAGAGGGCGGGAGGGAAGACGGAGAGGAGAGGGCGGGAGGGAAGACGGAGAGGAGAGGGCGGGAGGGAAGACGGAGAGGAGAGGGCGGGAGGGAAGACGGAGAGGAGAGGGCGGGAGGGAAGACAGAGAGGAGAGGGCGGGAGGGAAGACGGAGAGGAGAGGGCGGGAGGGAAGACGGAGAGGAGAGGGCGGGAGGGAAGACGGAGAGGAGAGGGCGGGAGGGAAGACGGAGAGGAGAGGGCGGGAGGGAAGACGGAGAGGAGAGGGCGGGAGGGAAGACGGAGAGGGCGGGAAGACGGAGAGGGCGGGAAGACGGAGAGGGCGGGAAGACGGAGAGGGCGGGAAGACGGAGAGGGCGGGAAGACGGAGAGGGCGGGAAGACGGAGAGGGCGGGAAGACGGAGAGGGCGGGAAGACGGAGAGGGCGGGAAGACGGAGAGGGCGGGAAGACGGAGAGGGCGGGAAGACGGAGAGGGCGGGAAGACGGAGAGGGCGGGAAGACGGAGAGGGCGGGAAGACGGAGAGGGCGGGAAGACGGAGAGGGCGGGAAGACGGAGAGGGCGGGAAGACGGAGAGGGCGGGAAGACGGAGAGGGCGGGAAGACGGAGAGGGCGGGAAGACGGAGAGGGCGGGAAGACGGAGAGGGCGGGAAGACGGAGAGGGCGGGAAGACGGAGAGGGCGGGAAGACGGAGAGGGCGGGAAGACGGAGAGGGCGGGAAGACGGAGAGGGCGGGAAGACGGAGAGGGCGGGAAGACGGAGAGGGCGGGAAGACGGAGAGGGCGGGAAGACGGAGAGGGCGGGAAGACGGAGAGGGCGGGAAGACGGAGAGGGCGGGAAGACGGAGAGGGCGGGAAGACGGAGAGGGCGGGAAGACGGAGAGGGCGGGAAGACGGAGAGGGCGGGAAGACGGAGAGGAGAGGGCGGGAAGACGGAGAGGAGAGGGCGGGAAGACGGAGAGGAGAGGGCGGGAAGACGGAGAGGAGAGGGCGGGAAGACGGAGAGGAGAGGGCGGGAAGACGGAGAGGAGAGGGCGGGAAGACGGAGAGGAGAGGGCGGGAAGACTGATATGAAAGAATCTCCTCTTGGAAGAGGGAGAGGAAAAAATAAAAAAAGTGCACAAATGAAAATTGTGCGAGGGGGAAAGGGCTTGAAAAATCATAAAACTCCTGAAAGAACAGAAGGAGAGGGGAATCCGATGCACCGACAAGCAGCCTCACCTGAAAATCTCCTTAACATGTAGGAGAGGAGAGGGCGGGAGGGAAGACGGAGAGGAGAGGAGAGGGCGGGAGGGAAGACGGAGAGGAGAGGAGAGGACGGGAGGGAAGACGGGAGAGGAGAGGAGAGGAGAGGACGGGAGGGAAGACGGGAGGGAGGGCGGGAGAGGAGAGGAGAGGAGAGGGCAGGAGGGAAGACGGAGAGGAGAGGAGAGGGCGGGAGGGAAGACGGAGAGGAGAGGGCGGGAGGGAAGACGGAGAGGAGAGGGCGGGAGGGAAGACGGAGAGGAGAGGGCGGGAGGGAAGACGGAGAGGAGAGGGCGGGAGGGAAGACGGAGAGGAGAGGGCGGGAGGGAAGACGGAGAGGAGAGGGCGGGAGGGAAGACAGAGAGGAGAGGGCGGGAGGGAAGACGGAGAGGAGAGGGCGGGAGGGAAGACGGAGAGGAGAGGAGAGGGCGTGAGGGAAGACGGAGAGGAGAGGAGAGGGCGGGAGGGAAGACGGAGAGGAGAGGAGAGGGCGGGAGGGAAGACGGAGAGGAGAGGGCGGGAAGACGGAGAGGAGAGGAGAGGGCGGGAAGACGGAGAGGAGAGGAGAGGGCGGGAAGACGGAGAGGAGAGGAGAGGGCGGGAAGACGGAGAGGAGAGGGCGGGAAGACGGAGAGGAGAGGGCGGGAAGACGGAGAGGAGAGGGCGGGAAGACGGAGAGGAGAGGGCGGGAAGACGGAGAGGAGAGGGCGGGAAGACGGAGAGGAGAGGGCGGGAAGACGGAGAGGAGAGGGCGGGAAGACGGAGAGGAGAGGGCGGGAAGACTGAGAGGGCGGGAAGACGGAGAGGGCGGGAAGACGGAGAGGGCGGGAAGACGGAGAGGGCGGGAAGACTGAGAGGGCGGGAAGACTGAGAGGGCGGGAAGACTGAGAGGGCGGGAAGACTGAGAGGGCGGGAAGACTGAGAGGGCGGGAAGACGGAGAGGGCGGGAAGACGGAGAGGAGAGGGCGGGAAGACGGAGAGGAGAGGGCGGGAAGACGGAGAGGAGAGGGCGGGAAGACTGAGAGGAGAGGGCGGGAAGACTGATATGAAAGAATCTCCTCTTGGAAGAGGGAGAGGAAAAAATAAAAAAAGTGCACAAATGAAAATTGTGCGAGGGGGAAAGGGCTTGAAAAATCATAAAACTCCTGAAAGAACAGAAGGAGAGGGGAATCCGATGCACCGACAAGCAGCCTCACCTGAAAATCTCCTTAACATGTAGGGCAAGTTCTGGGCCGATGCCGTCTCCAGGGATCATAGTCACGGTGTGTCTCCCTCCATACTTTGCAGGAGGCGGCTAGAATCAGACATACAGGTAGAATGTTAGACATTGTAACGTGGGGAACGTTCGACACACCAGTCCCCCAATCTCTATAGACGTAAATTAACAATTAAAGGGGTTGTCTTTTTTTTTTTTTTTAAAAAAAAGGGACATCTCCATTGACCCTTATACCTATGGGTTGTATCCCAGACTACTCCTACCAATTCTGGACAAGCCCTTTAAATAAGATTAGTTGCCTCTTTGCACCTCCTCCAATCACAGGTCCCGCTACCGATGATTATTCTGATAGGCAATAGCGTTAGAGAAGTAAACATGCCCAGCAAAGGGTTACAGAAAACACGTAACGCTACAGACAATGGGGGGAGCGAAAGACATAAAAAGCACAAACACACACAATACTGGGGGGCAAATACTTACTATCAGGGGTTGCTGTTAAGAGATAGAAAAAAGGCAGAGTCAGAGGGATATAGATCAGGAGCTCGGGCGGAGGACGACTTGTTTGTGCCAAGTGATAAGAGCATCCGGATACATGAGAGACGGCGCCGGAGAGCCCCTTTATCACAGAAGTCAGTGGTGGTCCAACGATGATTTGCCGCCAATGCAATAATGAATCGGGTCCTACGTTAGGATTTAGTTTCTAGATGGGGTCCTTCAATTTAAGGCCCTCATCACCTGGCTAAAATGAAGATCGTTTCCAACATCACTCTCTGTAGGACCTGACCAGTTTTGCAGCACACAGACAACATATTGATGAAGATGGACGCTGTGCCCCCTGAGGTGGCACAATAGCGAAACGGATCTCTTACTACCACAGATTTTGTCAGGTGGATGCTTTTGAGATCTGCGCTCCTCCTTCTCAACTCGTCCTTGGCATCTGACCCACTTCAGTTCCAAATGCTCTATACCCTTGTCACAAACTTTGTCATCATCTCCTGGATCACTTCATACCTCTTCAACCACACATTTAGTATCTTCCATTCTCACACTACCCCCTCAACCGGCTCTTTCACTATTGGGGTTCCTTCAAGGCTACATACTGGGAATATATATTCATCAATATTGGATGAATATAAGAAAACACATATAAGTCCCCCCTGAAGAAGCCCACAGGGTGGCGAAACACCTAGGAACTGCTCATACGTCCTGTATTATCAGCATTTATTTATATACATGAATCTTGCTTTATTATTTTTGGTACATGAAGCCATAGTAGACTTTACTACAGGACTGGGAATGATACTCAGAGGATCGAAGGGCGACAGTATCAAAATTAGTTCGAGCCAAACAGAAAATTAGTTCTTGTCTGGATAAAATTCGTCACAAATCAGATTTGTCCCGTAAAGTCTAATTATTTTTTTTTTTTTAACCCCTCCCATTTATTATGCTTTGGGGCCTGGAATGACTTCCGAAGTGAATCTGGATTTTCCGGGGCTGACTAGACTAGACCACTCATGGGGTAAGACATCGATGCTGTGGAACATGTTTCACATGAGTTTTAGTCCAAGTCAGAGGGTCTGGCCCAAAGGCCAACGTGAAGACAAAGAGGAGACAGATCCAAAGCGTGTGGATGACAAGGTGGTCATGATTTGGCCACATCTTCCACATGGATACAAGGTCTTGTTTTTGGCACAAGTTTAGGAGAACTGTTTTGTGAGGTCCCAGTAATGGTGGAAGAAGTTCAGGCTCGTCACTTACCGATGCATAGTCCCTGTGCTGAGTCCATGCCGCAGGCAGCACCTGAGGAGGTAAAGAGATCAGATCAGTTAGGAGAATGGGTGACATCAATACGGGGCATATATGGCGGTGCAGACGGTACAAAGTGGTGGCATCCCCTCAAGGAAGGCTGTGGAGGAACACACATAGGTAGTAGGACACTGTGCCCATGCTGGCCAGCCGTCACCAATGACTCACCGATGCTATGAAGGTCTAAGGTGAGAAGACCCCAATAATGGAGTATTCCAATGTCCACCTGATAGACGATAAGATCAGTGAGGGTCCTACCCTGGGACCCCAAAATGGGGGGAGTCAAGACCACGAACAGGAGTAGTTGAACGATGCAACATTCAAGTCTACAACATTGATTATATCACTCAGTTATCTATGGGTATCTTCAGAGTCATAGCATATACGAGATACTCACCGCTTCACTCAACATCCAACGGGGGACACAAGACTCCCATTACAACTATCGCTGACTGAGGTCCCAGTTCTGAGACACACTGATCTAACAGTGACCACCAGTCATATAGTGTATTGCTAATATCTTATTTAGACTTCACTACCCACTGAACCTCTTCTCACTCCATGAGGAAACTGTGCCACACAGTTCTGGTGCCCACTGTATTACACAGCCAGCATCTGCCTTTAACCACTCTGATCGTTACTATATAGCCATTTAAAAAAGAAATATATATCACATTGATATTTGGTGGCCACCTTTGTCTTCATCCATTCTTCTCGGTCACTTGTACAGTTTCTGAAGGATCTCAGCAGGAGGTTGTTCCAAACATCTTGAAGACCTAGCCGCAGATCTTCTGTGTATGAGGCTTGTCAGGATCCTTCTGTCTCTTCATGGATGATGTGACATCAGGGCTCTGCGGGGGACGGATCATCCATTCTTCTCGTTCATTTGCTCTGACTTTTTGAAGGCTCTCGGCAGGAGGTTGTTCCAACCATCTTGGAGACTTGATCCCAGATCTTCTGTGTATGAGTCTTGTGAGGATCCTCCTGTCTCTTCATAGATGATGTGAAATTGAGACTTTGCAGGGGCTGGGTCATCACTTCTTCTCAGTCACTTGCTCTGAGTTTTTGAAGGATCTCGGCAGGAGATTCTTCCAAACATCTTGGAGACTTGACCACAGATCTTCTGTGTATGAGGCTTATGCGGATCCTTCTGTCTTTTCCCAGACAGACGGGATGATGTGAGTTCAGGGCTCTGTGGGGGCCGGATTATCACTTCCCAGACTCCTTGTTCTTCTCTACGCGTTCTTAGTGGGAGTCTGTCACCCCCAAATGGCATTAAGCTGCCTAAACATCTATATAGGAGCTTGGGGCCCTATCTAAATCATACTAGGCAAGTTTATCTAAACTTAATATATTTAATTAAAAATCTTAATATGCAAATAAGAACACCTTGGTGCACCCGTGGCGTAGCCTAAGCCTTGGTGCACACTGCCGAAAGTTTCATCACTGTCGGTGTGCTCATAATGTCCCTGTAGCTGCAAGGGCTGCGAGTGGTGGCCACAGATAGTCAGCAGCCGGACATCAGAGGACGCCTGCAGACACTGTGTGCTCTCGTACTGAGCGCTGCCCTCATCATGGAGTGTCAGTGTGCAGGCCAGAGGCACAGAGTTTCCTTTGGGCGTTAGAAATGAGTCTATCAATGTAAGGTACTGTTATATGCAAATAATAAGTACATTAAGTTTAGCTATCCTTGCTGGGTATGATATAAATAGGGGATAGGTCCGCTATGTAAATGTTTAGACCTCTTATTTGCATATTTGGGGAGACACACTCCTTTTAATGACATTGGCTGGATGTTTGGGGCCGTTGTTCTGTTGCAGAATAAACTTGGTGCCAATCAGACGGCTCCCTGAAGGTATTGCTATACATTTGTGCCCAGTTGAGTCACTTGACCGTGTTTCTATGCAGAAGGTCTGGTTTTTGGCCACAATTTGTCCATGATGATCACTTCTGGCCAGACTTCAACAGTAGATGGATGTAGCAGGACCCCACTGATTGCTCTGAGCTGATGGCACTGCTGGACATCTGCCGATATTGAAGGACACTAACATGATGCGTCTCATCTGCCGCACTTGGCTAAGCACTGCGCCCATGGTCCTCAATGTTGCCCCATTTTTTGGAGTCCTTAAAGGGAACCCGTCAGTTTCCATATGCGTTCTGACCGACAAGCAGGGTGATGTGTGGCCTAGAAGCCCCTTCCCACCCATCCCTTGGTTGTAATATTGTGTAATATGAATTTTATAAAAAAAAAAAGTTTTATAACTTACATGTTGTGTATGCAAATGAGCAGAGGGACTTGGGCACCGCATCGGCCCGTTTAGTTTGCCCTCTTTCTGTGGTATCACGCCCCTGTTAAGAGTGATACCATGGATTTACATGAGCGACGTCGCTGTCTGCTCCTGTAATATCGTGTGTGCGCACTTCTCATACGCGCAGCCTTCTTATCTGGGTGTTTACTTGCTGACTTTAGACGCACTCTGCGCATGGCCGGAACCGCAAGTCTTCAGAAGATGCGCAGTGCGCTTGTGAAACCAACAAGCAAACGCCCGGATAAGAAGGAAGCGCGAATGAGAGGCCCACACGAGAGGCCCACACGAGAGGCCCACACGAGAGGCCCACACGAGAGGCCCACACGAGAGGCCCACACGAGAAGCCCACACGAGAAGCCCACACGAGAAGCCCACACGAGAAGCCCACACGAGAAGCCCACACGAGAAGCCCACACGAGAAGCCCACACGAGAGGCCCACACGAGAGGCCCAAACGAGAGGCCCACACGAGAGGCCCAAACGAGAAGCCCACACGAGAAGCCCACACGAGAGGCCCACACGAGAGGCCCACACGAGAGGCCCACACGAGAGGCCCACACGAGAGGCCCACACGAGAGGCCCACACGAGAGGCCCACACGAGAGGCCCACACGAGAGGCCCACACGAGAGGCCCACACGAGAGGCCCACACGAGAGGCCCACACGAGAGGCCCACACGAGAGGCCCACACGAGAGGCCCAAACGAGAAGCGCACACACGCGGGATTCCAAGAGCTGACGGTGATGTCGCTCATGTAAATCCATGGTATCACTCAGGGCTGTGGAGTCGGTAAGCCAAACCTTCGACTCCGACTCCGACTCCTCAAATTCTCTTGCACCGACTCCGACTCCGGCTCCGACTCCGACTCCGGCTCCGACTCCGACTCCGGCTCCGACTCCGACTCCGGCTCCGGCTCCGGCTCCTACATATATTGCTTATAGTTAGGTGAAAAATTTATTGTAGTACATGAATATGTGTATGTGAACATCAGACATTTAATAATTTTTATGATACAATAATCAAGATATTTGGATAGAACATAAAATATATTTATTGGAATACAACTTTAGAACACAAAAAACTGTAATAAATTGTAAATATGTAATACACTATGTAATATACAGTAGATTACATATATATCTTGTGTGTGTGTATATACACTGTATATATATATATATATTATATATATTACATATTTACAATTTATTAGTTTTTTTGTGTTCTAAAGTTGTATTCCAATAAATATTTTATGTTCTATCCAAATATCTTGATTATTGTATCATAAAAACAATTAAATGTCTGATGTTCACATTGTACTACAATAAATTTTTCACTTAAATATAAGCATTATACTAAATGTTGTTATTTAGTAAAATATTCAGCACATTCTGCATTGCACTCCTGTCCCCAATTTATTATATATTTTAGGAGTCGGAGTCGGTGCATTTTATACCGACTCCGACTCCGACTCCACCAAAATGAGCTCCGACTCAGACTCCGACTCCACGACTCCGACTCCGACTCCACAGCCCTGGTATCACTCCCACACATCACCCTGCTTGTAGGTTACAAGGCATATGGGACCTGACAGGTTCCCTTTAAAGAAATGGTTCACCCATATTCATTATTGGCCACATCGATATTATGTTGAGAAACAATGTTTCTCTCAAATACCTTGTGTTGCCAATAGTGCCTGTGAGCGGCGCTATTGCGTACCGCCCTTCCCCATCGCCTGACCCTTGGGGCTCTGTGACCTCCAGGATCCGGTGAGGTCACGTCAACTTCCTGTTGACCTGACATCACCGCAGCCAGCTCCAGTCTCCATTAGTCACTGGGCTGTGAGTGGCGTTTCACCGCTCGTCACAGGCAGTATTGGCAACACAAAGTATTTGAGAGGTCTTGTTTCTGATGATGCCGGCCCCCGCAGAGCCCCGGAGCTGATGATGCCGGCCCCCGCAGAGCCCCGGAGCTGATGATGCCGGCCCCCGCAGAGCCCCGGAGCTGATGATGCAGAGCCCCGGAGCTGATGATGCCGAGCCCCGGAGCTGATGATGCAGAGCCCCGGAGCTGATGATGCAGAGCCCCGGAGCTGATGATGCCGGCCCCCGCAGAGCCCCGGAGCTGATGATGCCGGCCCCCGCAGAGCCCTGGAGCTGATGATACCGGCCCCTACAGAGCCCTGGAGCTGATGATACCGGCCCCCACAGAGCCCTGATCTCATATTATCCATGAGCAAACAGAAGGATCCGCACAAGCCTCCTACACAGAAGATCTGGGGTCAGTTCGCCAAGATGTTTGGAACCACCTGCTGCCGAGATCCTTCAGAAACTGTGCACAAGTGATCGAAAAGAATGGATGAAAGCAAAAGCCAGTCACCAAATATCGATATGATTTAGGGTATGTGCCCACGTAGAAGTTGTGTGTGCAGATTGCATGTTTTGGCAGGAAAAAATATGAATTTTTTATTGCGTTTGTTCCATGCGTTTTGTTATTTATGGTGTTCACAGGGGTTCGTGCGCTGTACCCCTGCGATCGCCGCTGAGTCTCCAGCTGATGTTACAAATGAAACCCCGCTCTGTCAGGAGTGGTGCCCACGCCGCTTCTGGCAATTTAACCCCTTAAATGCTGTGATCAATCGTGATTGCAGCATTCAGGAGATAGGGAGAAGAATCTCTTACCTCTCCCTGGAGATTGGGTTGCTGACCCCGGGTTACTAAGCTACGAATAGCCTCACATACCATGCCAGATGCATGTTGAGCAAGGCGAAGTGTCAGTGCTGTGAGTGCAGCACCGACAGGTCTAATTCATTCCTCAGATCGAGCACTGCAGTGGATTATATCAGACGCAGGAGAAAATGACATTCTATAGATTTTTTTTCTGCACCAAAATCTGCAACATGTGCACAGCAATTCAGGATTCTCAAACCTTGCTGGCATGCGTTTATCCTTGCAGCATTGTTTAAAGGGAACCTGTCGCCAGATTTGGCGACTATAAGCTGTGGCCACCACCAGTGGGCTCTTATATACAGTATCCTGGAGAGCTGCATATAAGAGCCCACTGGTGGTGGCCGCAGCTTATAGTCACCAAATCTGGTGACAGGTTCCCTTTAAAATCTGCAAGAAAAAAAGCGTGCGCACATGGCCTTAGATTTCTCTATTGTTCATTGATAAATAATGAACTAAATTAACTCTTCCATTTCTGAAACCATTCTTCCATTGCAGAATTATTTTCCACCTGTCTAAAACTTTTTGTACAGTATAAAAAAAAAAAAATTATATATATATTAAATAATAATAATAAATTATATTAATAATATTATTATTATTATTATTATTAATAATAATAATAATAATAATAAAAAATAAATCCACACAAAACTATTTGGTGCAACTTTTCACCCTGAAAAATATAAATTAAATATAAATAATAATAATAAATAATAATAATAAATAATACAAGAAACATTCAATCCATAAACATCCAAACTGTGAAATTATTAAAACCACAAGGTAAATGGCAAAAAAATAAAAAAAAATATATGTAAACATCAAAACTGCCGTTTTTGTCACCGAATGTCCCACAATGTCAATAAAAACTACAAAAAAAAAAAAACATAAAAGCTACATAATCAGAAAATTAAAAAAGTATTAGCAGCAGAAAATTGTGATTTTTTTTAAATTTCTTTTTTAGCTAGCACAAAATAAAAATAAAATTGTTATTTTTATTTTGTACTACCTAAAAAAAAATGTAAGAAAACCCACAAAAAACAATGTTTTGCCGCTAATACTTTTTTAATTATTCTGCTTATGTAGCTTTTATGTGTTTGTTTTTTTTTGTAGTTTTCATTAGTCCCATTTTCATCACATTGTGGGACGTGTGGTGACAAAAACGGCAGTTTTGATGTTTTATAATATATATATTTTTTAATTTTTTTGCCATTTATCTTGCGGTTTTAGAATTTCATAGTTTGATTTGATGTTTATGGACTGAATGTTTCTTGTTTTATTATTATTATTAATAATAATAATAATAATAATAAATAAATAAAAATAAAAAACAGTTTTGTTTAGACCTGCAGAATCTGAGTCTCAAAACTACAAATCCCAGCATGCTACGACGACCGCAGACAGTCAGGGCATGCTGGGAGATGTAGTTGTATAACGGCAGCAGCAGAACCAAAGTCTTTGACATTGAAAACACCTGAACACACATGTGCTCCACACAGCACCCCAAAACTAAGGTTCCAGGAGCCCCCAGAACCCGGGCACTACCTGCTGCCTGATGCCAGCCTTCCCAGGGAGAGGAGACAGGAGGAGCCTGCGAGCTGCGGACACCGAACGAGCCGCCATTGTGGAGGTGGGAACGTCGCAGCTTGACAGGTAATACTCTTGCGCATGCCCATAGACCTTCTTCAAACTGCGCATGCGCCCCAACCGAACTTTACTGAGCATGCACAAACGTTGACGTTTCCAATCCAGTGACTAGTAGGACGCCATATTTGATACTGGCATTAATACATTTATAATTCTTTACATATTAGAAGTTGTACAATATTGTGCTGACATTTTGATACATATAATATTGATATTATATAATATGGTTTAAAAATAGGCTCGGCCATTAAAGGATGCCCTCAGTAAAGATGGCGTCCTCTAAAATATATCCCAGAGTGCATTGCGTTTGAAGCTGAGGTGGCCCAATTTGGCTCCTCCTTCCTCTTTGAAAGGATTCCTGCTGCGGAGCTGTGTCGTGTCTCTGGTGGTGTTATGGCAGGAGCGGTGCGTGTGCTGTGTCGGCTATTGGCGGCTCTGCTGCTGGCGGTGTCGTCCTGTACAGGTGAGGAATGGCCTGTACCAAGTGTGTGCTGCGGACGGGGGAGCTCCGGCACTCTCTAGTGACGGATATTAGCGGGGGAGGTCTGCAGTGTGGCTGGTGGCTCAGTGGTAACGTGTCTGCCCCTAAGCGCGGAGGTCCCGAGTTCGAATCCAGTCAGTGATAGTTGTGTTAGCATGGAAATGGATTTATGGTGGGATGTGATCAGTGATCCCCTCATAGTGTACCCCATGCCACAGAGACCGCTGCCCCTAACCATTGGCCGGCCCCAGCACCATGGGCCTGACCACTGAAGCGGGCAGTACAGGAAATGTTTTATTATGCCACCTGGTACCTAGTGTGGAAGCAGTGCCACCAGGGAGCGGGCGTGGGCGCGTGTGCTGGTACTATCCTGCTTCACATGCCCTTCTGGAGGGGGTGTGTGAGGGGTCCGTACCCCCCCCCCCGGAGGAGAGGAGAGGCGCGTGAGCGGTCCGTGCCCCCCCCCCCCCGGAGGAGAAGAGAGGCGCGCGCGTGAGCGGTCCGTGCCCCCCCCCCCCCCCGGAGGAGAAGAGAGGCGCGCGCGCGAGCGGTCCGTGCCCTCCCGGAGGAGAAGAGAGGCGCGCGCGCGAGCGGTCCGTGCCCTCCCGGAGGAGAAGAGAGGCGCGCGCGCGAGCGGTCCGTGCCCTCCCGGAGGAGAAGAGAGGCGCGCGCGCGAGCGGTCCGTGCCCTCCCGGAGGAGAAGAGAGGCGCGCGCGCGAGCGGTCCGTGCCCTCCCGGAGGAGAAGAGAGGCGCGCGCGCGAGCGGTCCGTGCCCTCCCGGAGGAGAAGAGAGGCGCGCGCGCGCGAGCGGTCCGTGCCCTCCCGGAGGAGAAGAGAGGCGCGCGTGAGCGGTCCGTGCCCTCCCGGCCTGGAGGAGAGGTGCGTGATGCGGAGAGGCAAGCGGGCGGCCCGTGGCCTTCGAAGGAGAGGTGCACAGGTGGCCGTGCCTTTCCAGAGGACTGGGCAGGCGGCCCGTGCTCTTCCAGGGGAGGGGGGGTGGAGGCGCGTTGTAAATCTGTGCCTTTCTAGAAGAGAGGAGAGGCGCGTAGCTAGTCAGTGTCCTCCAGGAGGCTGTCCACACCTTCTAACACTCTCCATGTTCTCTTTCAGCTGAGACCTGCACAGAGCCGGTCATCGTGCCGTCCTACTACACCACCTCAGACGCCGTCATCTCCTCCGAAGTGGTCTTCATTGTGGAGATTTCTCTGACGTGCACGAATGGCGCACAGGTGACTATACCGCGACACCATCCCCTGGCACTAGCATGGCTATGGATTTATGGTGGGGTCCTTACAATGATCCCCCCCCCGTAGTGTACCCCATGCGAGACAAAACTGCCTCTCCGAACCATTGGCCGGCCTGTGCTCGTGGGCCGTGACCACTGAAGAGAGCGGCACAGTCAGTGTTCACCAGCCTGCCATTCTCAGGATTATATGAAACCTCATTTTTAATGAAGCCCAGATGAATTTTATTTTTATTTTTTTGGCCCCACATATATGCACTTAAGTGAAGAGTTAAGGAAATTGTCCCCCAAAGGTGGAGACCTCCTCTGTGACGTCCAGGGGTTATGACTGCAGCAGATGCAGTTTCTGTGGGTGGTGGACGTGTCCTGATCTTCTTCTTCTCTTTTCTAGAACGTTGCACTTTATGCCGACGTAAATGGGAAACAATTTCCAGTGACCAGAGGTCAGGACGTCGGAAGATATCAGGTAGGAGTCCTACCGGACCTGCACATCCTGGCCCGGCTCGCCTGCATATTAAGCTTTTTACGGATTATCTGATTGGACCATTACAGTTCTATAGGGCCGATATTTCGTTGAAATCTTTCATTATTGCTGTGTGGGGAGATAAGAAACCAGATGGAATTGCTGCCATGTAAACAAAAGGCTGGACGCAGCCTGGTGCCGACCCAGCATTGCTCTGTCCCAGGATAGTCCTGTCTGAAAGTTGGATTACTAGGTGGTCATGGCCTGACAGCCGTCTTCTATGTAGCTGGCAGTAATGTCCTCTGCAATTATAAGTTGCCATGTGCTGCGCCCAGTGGTCTTTCTCCCTTCCTTTTCCTTTGCCTCAGTCTCCCTTTTCCTTTCCTTTTTGCCCCCGTCTCCCTTTTTACTTTCCTTTCCTTTTTGCCCCGTCTCCCTTTCCTTTCCTTTCCTTTCCTTTTTGCCCCATCTCCCTTTTCCTTTCCTTTCCTTTTCTTTCTGCTCCTGTCTCCCTTTTCCTTTCCTTTCCTTTCTGCTCCCTTTTCCTTTCCTTTCCTTTTCTTTCTGCTCCTGTCTCCCTTTTCCTTTCCTTTCCTTTCTGCTCCCTTTTCCTTTCCTTTCATTTCCTTTCCTTTCTGCTCCCGTCTCCCTTTTCCTTTCCTTTCTGCTCCCGTCTCCCTTTTCCTTTCCTTTCTGCTCCCGTCTCCCTTTTCCTTTCCTTTCTGCTCCCGTCTCCCTTTTCCTTTCCTTTCTGCTCCCGTCTCCCTTTTCCTTTCCTTTCTGCTCCCGTCTCCCTTTTCCTTTCCTTTCATTTTTGCCCCCGTCTCCCTTTTTTCCTTTCCTTTCCTTTTTGCCCCGTCTCCCTTTTTTCCTTTCCTTTCATTTTTGCCCCCGTCTCCCTTTTTCCTTTCCTTTCCTTTTTGCCCCCGTCTCCCTTTTTACTTTCCTTTCCTTTTTGCCCCGTCTCCCTTTTACTTTCCTTTCCTTTTTGCCCCGTCTCCCTTTCCTTTCCTTTTTGCCCCGTCTCCCTTTTCCTTTCCTTTCCTTTTCTTTCTGCTCCTGTCTCCCTTTTCCTTTCCTTTCCTTTCTGCTCCCGTCTCCCTTTTCCTTTCCTTTCTGCTCCCGTCTCCCTTTTCCTTTCCTTTCATTTTTGCCCCCGTCTCCCTTTTTTCCTTTCCTTTCCTTTCCTTTTTGCCCCGTCTCCCTTTTTCCTTTCCTTTCATTTTTGCCCCCGTCTCCCTTTTTCCTTTCCTTTCCTTTCCTTTCCTTTTTGCCCCCGTCTCCCTTTTTCCTTTCCTTTCCTTTCCTTTCCTTTTTGCCCCGTCTCCCTTTTTCCTTTCCTTTCCTTTCCTTTCCTTTTTGCCCCGTCTCCCTTTTTCCTTTCCTTTCCTTTCCTTTTTGCCCTGTCTCCCTTTTTCCTTTCCTTTCCTTTTTGCCCTGTCTCCCTTTTTCCTTTCCTTTCCTTTCTGCTCCCGTCTCCCTTTTTCCTTTCCTTTCCTTTCCTTTCTGCTCCCGTCTCCCTTTTTCCTTTCCTTTCCTTTCCTTTCTGCTCCCGTCTCCCTTTTTCCTTTCCTTTCCTTTCCTTTCTGCTCCCGTCTCCCTTTTTCCTTTCCTTTCCTTTCTGCTCCCGTCTCCCTTTTTCCTTTCCTTTCCTTTCTGCTCCCGTCTCCCTTTTTCCTTTCCTTTCCTTTCTGCTCCCGTCTCCCTTTTTCCTTTCCTTTCCTTTCTGCTCCCGTCTCCCTTTTTCCTTTCCTTTCCTTTCTGCTCCCGTCTCCCTTTTTCCTTTCCTTTCCTTTCTGCTCCCGTCTCCCTTTTTCCTTTCCTTTCCTTTCTGCTCCCGTCTCCCTTTTTCCTTTCCTTTCCTTTCTGCTCCCGTCTCCCTTTTTCCTTTCCTTTCCTTTCTGCTCCCGTCTCCCTTTTTCCTTTCCTTTCCTTTCTGCTCCCGTCTCCCTTTTTCCTTTCCTTTCCTTTCTGCTCCCGTCTCCCTTTTTCCTTTCCTTTCCTTTCCTTTCCTTTCTGCTCCCGTCTCCCTTTTTCCTTTCCTTTCCTTTCTGCTCCCGTCTCCCTTTTCCTTTCCTTTCCTTTCTGCTCCCGTCTCCCTTTTCCTTTCCTTTCCTTTCCTTTCTGCTCCCGTCTCCCTTTTCCTTTCCTTTTTGCCCCCGTCTCCCTTTTCCTTTCCTTTCTTTTCCTTTTCCTTTTCCTTTTCCTTTTCCTTTTCCTTTTCCTTTTCCTTTTCCTTTTCCTTTCCTTTCCTTTCTGCTCCCGTCTCCCTTTTCCTTTCCTTTCTTTTCCTTTTCCTTTTCCTTTTCCTTTCCTTTCCTTTCCTTTCCTTTCTGCTCCCGTCTCCCTTTTCCTTTCCTTTCCTTTCCTTTCCTTTCTGCTCCCGTCTCCCTTTTCCTTTCCTTTCCGCTCCCGTCTCCCTTTTCCTTTCCTTTCCTTTCTGCTCCCGTCTCCCTTTTCCTTTCCTTTCCTTTCTGCTCCCGTCTCCCTTTTCCTTTCCTTTCCTTTCATTTTTGCCCCCGTCTCCCTTTTCCTTCTCCCTACTGGAGGAGGGCAGTGCACTCCTGAAGATTGATCAGGTCAGTAGTCGCACTGCTGGCACTCTCCAGTGCTGCAAGCAAAGATGGCATAGGACATAAGGGCAGGGGCACTGAAGCCGGCTAATACCAGCCAACATCCTAGGTGCGCTTTGCAAGCTCTAAATGATCGATCATAAATGAAGATTGCACTGCATGCCTAGGAGGCCTTCCACCTGCCTAGTCCAGTAGTGATAAGCTCCGGCTGATAAAACACTATTTTTATTGAAACAATAAGTGACACATCCCTACATTGTGGGTCTTTGCCCCTACATTATGCTGCTTTTAGATTACATAGTAAGTCCTGGGGACAGATTCCCTTTAATAAGATGAGAGCACTGCTTTAACCACATGATCCCACACTGATAAAGGCTTATGTACACTGCAGATATAGTATCTAATAGTCTTGTATTGCCTTTTTTACCAGGTCTCCTGGAGTCTGGAGCACAAGAACGCTCACTCCGGCACTTATGAAGTGAAGTTCTTTGATGAAGAGTCTTACAGTCTCCTGAGAAAGGTCAGCAGGGGGCGGGGTTGTGTCAGCTTTTTATCTGTGCGGTGTTCTGTGTCCTCATGACTACGTCTTCTTCTCTAGGCCCAGAGGAACAATGAAGACATCTCTGCCATCAAGCCTCTCTTCACCGTCAATGTTGATCACCGGGTAAGGTCACCACACATTGATCGACGCCGCACTGGACCTTGGTTGTCAGCTCCTAGGAAGAACTTTATCTGTAGCACCTGTATGTAGAAGTGCCTTTTTTAGGTGGCCAGATGAAAACTATGAATGTTCTAGAAGTGGTCCTACTGTAGAGCCCTTAGGTCAGTAGGCCTAATTAGGGTTCGTCCATTTTCAACAGTCATCTTATGATTTAGGGCCTCTTTCCACTTTATTATACACTAGGACATCACGATGCAGGGTGTCTGGAGTGGGCGCAGGAGCTGAGCCCACTCCCCCAAGACCTATGCCGGCTGTGTTCCACAGCCAGAATCAATAGAAACTTTTTTTATATATTCCATATGTGCCAATTTATGCTGCCAGCCTTGTACTGTGCGGCACCAGCAATGACTGAATAACATAGGAGATGATATCCACTTAAAAAAAGGGGCTGGCTTGGGAAGGGGGTGGGGAAATCACCCAGCACGGTCCGGACCTGCCCACTGGACTGTTGTGAGCTGATCTATCCTACAGAATCTGATAGAACTTGGTATATAGTAACTCTTATTCTTCTGCTTCCAGGGCGCATGGAACGGTCCTTGGGTTTCCACAGAAGTGTTGGCCGGACTGATCGGTATATTACTATACTACACGGCATACACCGCAAAGAGCAATATCCAGGCGTGAGAAAGACTGTCTGGTCTTGGTGTAAAAAGTGGTCATGTTTTTGTCATTAATGAAAATAAAACTTTTCTATACAACTAAAAAAATACATTTTTTTTGTTTGATCCCCCTCTATACTCAGAAAACAACTGCAGCTCAGTTTTTGTTCAAGTGAATAGAAGCTAAATTGACGTTCTTGGCCACCAAATGGTGCACGGCGCCGCTCTGTTCTGCTCCGTACACCGAGCTCAGAGCAGCTGATTAGTGGGGGTGCCGGGTGTAAGACTACCACTCATCTCATATTGATGGGTCATCAATATCAAAGTAGTGGAAAACCCCTTTTAATGTGCAGTATACCCTGATGTGCTCCAATCTCATACACTGTGCAGAATTATTAGGCAAATCAGTATTTTGATCACATGATACTTTTTATACATGTCGTCCTACTCCAGGCTGTATAGGCTGAGAGCCAACTACCAATTAAGTAAATCAGGTGATGTGCATCTCTGTAATGAGGAGGGGTGCGGTGTAATGACATCAACACCCTATATAAGGTGTGCTTACTTATTAGGCAACTTCCTTTCCTTTGGCAAAATGGGTCAGAAGAGAGATTTGACGGGCTCTGAAAAGTCCAAAATTGTGAGATGTCTTGCAGAGGGATGCAGCAGTCATGAAATTGCCAAACTTTTGAAGCGTGATCACCGAACAATCAAGCGTTTCATGGCAAATGGCCAACAGGGTTGCAAGAAGCGTGTTGGGCAAAAAAGGCACAAAATAACTGCCCATGAATTGAGGAAAATCAAGCGTGAAGCTGCCAAAAAGCCATTTGCCACCAGTTTGGCCATATTTCAGAGCTGCAACGTTACTGGAGTATCAAAAAGAACAAGGTGTGCCATACTCAGGGACATGGCCAAGGTAAGGAAGGCTGAAAAACCACCACCTCTGAACAAGAAACATAAGATAAAACGTCAAGACTGGGTCAAGAAATATATTAAGACTGATTTTTCAAAGGTTTTATGGACTGATGAAATGAGTGACTCTGGATGGGCAGATGGATGGGCCAGAGGCTGGATCAGTAAAGGGCAGAGAGCTCCACTCCGACTCAGATGCCAGCAAGGTGGAGGTGGGGTACTGGTATGGGCTGGTATCATCAAAGATCAACTTGTGGGACCTTTTCGGGTTGAAGATGGAGCGAAGCTCAACTCCCAGACCTACTGCCAGTTTCTGGAAGACAACTTCTTCAAGCAGTGGCACAGGAAGAAGTCGGTATCGTTCAAGAAAAACATGATTTTCATGCAAGACATGCTCCATCACATGCATCCAACTACTCCACAGCGTGGCTGGCCAGGAAAAGGTCTAGAAGATGAAAAATAATGACATGGCCCCCTTGTTCACCTGATCTGAACCCCATAGAGAACCTGTGGTCCCTCATAAAATGTGAGATCTACAGGGAGGGAAAATAGTCCACTTTTGGGTTCAGTGTCTGGAGGCTGTGGTGGCTGCTGCACGCAATGTTGATCGTAAACAGATCAAGCACCTGACAGAATCTATGGATGGTCGGCTGCTGAGTGTCATCAGAAAGAAAGAGGGCTATATTGGTCACTAATTTTTTTTGGGTTTTGTTTTTGCATGTCAGAAATGTTTATTTCTAAATTTTGTGCAGTTATATTGGTTTACCTGGTGACAAACAAGTGAGATGGGAATATATTTGTTTTTTATTAAGTTGCCTAATAATTCTGCACAGTAATAGTTACCTGCACATACAGATATCCTCCTAAGATAGCCAAATCTAAAAAAAAAAAACCACTCCAACTGCCAAAAATATTAAGCTTTGATATTTGAGTCTTTTGGGTTGATTGAGAACATAGTCGTTGATCAATAATAAAAAAAAATCCTCTAAAATACAACTTGCCTAATAATTCTGCACACAGCGTAGTGCCTCGGTTGTGTAATGTTTCCCCCATACTGGGGTCTATGCGTCCTGGTGTGTATGTATGTGTATCTAATATATAAACCTCAGTGTATGTATGTGTATGTCCGCTAAAGGAATCCGCACCGTCTCATGTACAATCATGAAATTTTGCAGAGACGCTCCAGCTCCATGTGACTCGGGGAATGTCATAAACTGGGGGGGAAATTTAACCCCGTGCTTTCCAGTTACTCTACAAAAATCCTGCAGTCATTCAACTGAATGGAGGTGGGAGCTCCAGGCTATAAATAGCAACTGTCAGTGGTTGCTATAGGAACAAAATAAACTGTTAGTATAAGAAGCTTATGTGTGAGGTAAAAAGATGTCGGTGGTGAGACGGATGAAGAGAGACACAGACAGAGACAGACTGGAAGAGACAGCCCTGGAAAGACAGACCTGCAAAGAGACAGAGCGGGAGAGAGACAGACCTAGAAACAGCCCGGCACAGAGACAGACGGGGAAAGAGACAGACGGATGCAGAGAATGAGACAGATTGATGCAAATACAGAGAGAGAGAGAAAGAGACAGACAGTGAGACAGAGACTGGGAGAGAGACAGTTACTATCCCGGGCAATGCTGGGTACTACAGCTAAGGTTATATATATATATATATATATATAATTTATTTATTTATATATATCCCATAATGGCAAATAATTTAAATACAGATCAAAGAAAATGGATTTTAAGAGTATTGGAAATCTCAAAATGCTGAAACTGTTAGAGCAAATTGGGTTGAAACATTTGGTCCTCAAGCCCCAAAGAGACAAACCATTTACCGCATTTGTGACAAATTCGATGCCACTGGCTCCATCCTTAATGCTCCAAAAACTGGTCAACCCAAAACAGCCTGTACAGAAAATAATAAACCACTTGTTGCTGAAACATTTGTTCAGAGTCCAAAAAAGTCCCCAGAAGAGTCTCTTTAGAATTGGGAATTTCACGATCTTCTATCATGCGAATCCTGAAATCTATTGGGTGTAAAGCTTATCCTCCACGTCTAATTCATGGTTTATTGGAGGATGATCCAGACCGGCGGCTGCAATTTAGTGAGATTGTGCTTAACGAAATTGAAGAAAATCCAGTAATTTTAGATAACATTATGTGGAGTGATGAAGCTTCTTTCAAATTATCCGGCCATAGTAACAGATGTAATTGTATTTACTGGTGTAATGAGAACATGCATTAAACATTAGAGCAACAACTAAATGAGCCCGGTGTCAATGTTTGGGGGGTATTTCAAGTTTTGGTGGTTTAGGGCCAATATTTTTTGATGGAACAGTCACAGGAGATAAGTATCTCGAAATTCTAATGAATCAAGTTGTTCCCCAGTTACAGCAACAGCCTAATTCAGGTGACCTTTATTTCCAACAAGATGTGGCCCCTCCACATTATTCAAGAGTAGTCCGCGAGTATCCCGAGGAAATATTTCCTAATAAATCTTTTGGCCGAAGAGGCCCACTTGATTGGCCAGCACCTTCACCAGACTTGACTCCAATGGATTTTTTCTTTTGGGGAGATCTCAAGGACAAAGTTTATAGTCAAAAACCAGAAAGTGTCAGTGATTTAAAAAATTACATAAGATGCATTTCAAGAACTTACCGTAATACCCAAAGAGACTTTTGCAAAAATGTTTGTCAAAGTGTAAGAGGCAGACTTCAAAGCTGTGCAAATTGTAATGAAAAACAGTGTGAGCACCCGCGTTGATAAAATTTAAGGGCTTTTGTATTGTTGGTCAGAATAAAATGTAATCGTCAATGTTATGCTTGTGTTATAGTGATGGGTAGTCCGGCTCTTTTTGGTGATCCGATTCCCATGGCTCCGTTTAACAAAAAAAGCCGGCTCTTTCAGCTCGTTCTCGGCTCTGCCCACCCGCTGCTAAACCCCGCCCACTTACAAGCGGCCAATTAGATTGCTGAGTAGGCAGCGTTTAGCTGCGGGTGGGTGGGGTTTGACGGCGAAAAGAGCCGTTTAGATATTTTTAGTGGCTCACATTAGTGATCCGGCTCCTGTCGTTCACAGCAGGGAGCCGGATCTTTGTGTCGGATCGTTCGCGACCGACACATTACTATTGTGTTACTAAATATAATCTAATATATAAAGCTGAGTGTCTGTATGTGTGTGTGTATGAATATGTATTGTATGTATGTGTGTGTGTATGTCCGCCAAAGGAATCCGCACCGTCGCATTTACAATCACAAAATTTTGCACAGACTCCTCATGTGACTCAGGGAACGTCAGACTATGTTTTGACAAGAAAATGTAACCCCGCGCTTTAGTTACACTCCAAAAAACCTGCCTCCATTAAAGTGAATGGAGCTGCAAGCTATAGGTTATTAATAGGAGCTGTGATTGGCTGCTATAGGAACAAAGGACATTGATAGTATAAGAAGCTCATGTGTGAGGTAATATGATGTCGGTGGAGAGACGAACACAGACCGAGAGACAGACAGGGAAAGAGACAGAGAAACTCAGACAGTGAAAGGGACAGAGAGACAGACAAAGACAGACAGGGGAAGACTGAGAAAAGCAGACATGGAAAGAGACACAACTGGAAAGAGACAGATTGGTAAAGAGACAGACCGCAAGAGAGACAGACAGGATAAGACGGGGAAAGAGACAGACGGAGAAAGAAGATGGGGAAAGAGAGATGGAGACAGACCAGGGAAAGAGACAAACAGATGGGGAAAGAGTCAGACAGAGAGTGAGACACAGAGATAGAGAGACTGATACAGAGACAGACAGAGAGACACACAGAGACAGACCGGGAAAGAGACAGACAGCGACTTGGAGACAGTTACTATTACCACAGCTAGTTTTATATATAAATCAAAATAAATATTTTCTGTCCATCTACTTTTGGACCACCCTGTATATATATTTTTTACTATATATATGTGTGGGTGTGCGCGTGTGTTTGTTTGCGTATATATTATATACAATTTTTATATATAAATATATATTTTTATATATTTTTTCATATATATTTAAAGGTAAAATATGTAATAAAAAATAAATTAAAATAATAAAATAAACATTTTAAAGTGTTATATAAAAATGTTTATATATAATTAAAAATATATAATATATATTTAAAATTAGATTTAATTCATTACATTTAATTAAAAAAAATATATTTTTTTTCTTTAGTCCTAGAAAAAAGTTGGACATGTGCACTGCCTCACTGAATAACATTAGTGCTAGTGCGATCTTATGTTTTGTTGGCTCGTACTCTGCCCAAAAATATAGCATAACCCTTAAGAACGGAGACCTCTGGTGGACATTTATAGGAAGTGCATGAGCTTACAGGTTATATACACCACATAATAACTTTTTCTATAGCGCCAACATATTCCACAGCACTTTTACATTTTTTTTTAAAGGGTATGTCTACAGACAATAAAGACATAGCAAAGTAAACACAATTCCATTGATATCAAGAGGAGTGAGGCTCTGGCTCGCAAGCTATAAACTTTGAGGAAATAGAGAAGATATAAAAGGTGAATGATAAAAAGTGGTTGAATCGCTTGGTCTGGCTATCAATATAATAGGGGTTTCACAGCGTTGGATGAACCGATCACCAGTAGTATATGTACAGGTACAGAGGGCTATTAGGTGCATGGAGGGTGTAAACAGATAAAAAGGACCAGATTTGGAAATAAAATATTGTACCGAGAATAGTAGTGAGTAGTAGTGAGGTGAGGTAATAGGCCGATCTAAAGAAATAAAAACTGGGTATGGGAAATTAATCGAATTTTCCCAGGTAGTGTGTTCCAGAGAATTGGTGCAGCTCGTGAGAAGTCTTGGAAACGGCAGTGGGAGGTTTGGATTATGGCGGATGTCAGTCTTAGGTCATTAGCGGAATGGAAGGCACGGGTAGAGAGATAGCAATGAGGAGATCTAGGGCAGTGAAGAACTTTGTGGGTCAGAGTGATCATTTATACTGTACTATGTAGTGGATGTGTTGAGGATAAGAATTGAGTAAGCTGAAATACTTAATTCAGCCATTTCATAGACCCAAATATATAGTTTAGTTGATGTAGCCTAACACATATTTATGAATGCTTTTGTTTCTTACTAAAACGTATATATATATATATAAATATATATATATATATATATATATATATATATAGTCAATGATTTTCCTTAATACAATATATAAGCACATGTAACTTAAAGATGACTGCCACATCCTGTCTACACCCAATATGATGAACAAAGGAGAATTCCTAAAGTTTGGACTGACCAATCCAGCAGAGGTTATGCTAATTCCTATACGTCTTGAAGCCCCGACCTGCGATACTTGATTGGACTATACTTTTGTATACACCCTTACTATAAAAGCTTTGTCCGAGGAAAATAAAGTTCAGTAAGCGTCTATCATGGAGATAGTTATAACTGACTCGAAGTCCATTATTTTAGTTTCGTGTGCACTCATGACATTATAATTTGGAACAGCAGTCAGATCCCGAGAGACTGCTTGAGTCTCATCATCATCTCAACAGATGGACAACCAGTGCAATGACTGGCACAGTGTGGAGGCATCGGTGTAGCAGCTGGAGAGGAAAATGATCTTGACTGCTGCATGTAAAATCCACCATTGTCACTACAATCTGGTCTATATTTTTGCCTCTTTCTGAAGGCAGAATATGTTGTGGTTGTAAATAGGGTACAATTATAAATTGGTGTAACAAGCAGGGGTATCAATGTATTCGTAAACGTCCGATCTATCAAAATATATATATATTATTTTGATCTGTAAACAGCATAACAAGAAAAAAATCAAAACTCCAGAATTGTGGATTTTCAACTTCTGATACCATAAAAAAAATGTAACATCTTATCTACTTAAGATGATATCAATAAAAAATGGATTAGGGTGCAAAAAAAGTCACCTCTCTATATTCTGAAAATTGAAAATGTAGCGGCTCCTGGAAAATGTCAACAAAAGCATATATATTTTTTTTTCTTTCTTTTTTATTTTTTATATATATATATATATATATATATATATATATATATATATATATATATACAGTGCCTACAAGTAGTATTCAACCCCCTGCAGATTTAGCAGGTTTGATAAGATGCAAATAAGTTAGAGCCTGCAAACTTCAAACAAGAGCAGGATTTATTGACAGATGCATAAATCTTACAAACCAACAAGTTATGTTGCTCAGTTAAATTTTAATAAATTTTCAACATAAAAGTGTGGGTCAATTATTATTCAACCCCTAGGTTTAATATTTTGTGGAATAACCCTTGTTTGCAATTACAGCTAATAATCGTCTTTTATAAGACCTGATCAGGCCGGCACAGGTCTCTGGAGTTATCTTGGCCCACTCCTCCATGCAGATCTTCTCCAAGTTATCTAGGTTCTTTGGGTGTCTCATGTGGACTTTAATCTTGAGCTCCTTCCACAAGTTTTCAATTGGGTTAAGGTCAGGAGACTGACTAGGCCACTGCAACACCTTGATTTTTTCTCTCTTGAACCAGGCCTTGGTTTTCTTGGCTGTGTGCTTTGGGTTGTTGTCTTGTTGGAAGATGAAATGACGACCCATCTTAAGATCCTTGATGGAGGAGCGGAGGTTCTTGGCCAAAATCTCCAGGTAGGCCGTGCTATCCATCTTCCCATGGATGCGGACCAGATGGCCAGGCCCCTTGGCTGAGAAACAGCCCCACAGCATGATGCTGCCACCACCATGCTTGACTGTAGGGATGGTATTCTTGGGGTCGTATGCAGTGCCATCCAGTCTCCAAACGTCACGTGTGTGGTTGGCACCAAAGATCTCGATCTTGGTCTCATCAGACCAGAGAACCTTGAACCAGTCTGTCTCAGAGTCCTCCAAGTGATCATGAGCAAACTGTAGACGAGCCTTGACATGACGCTTTCAAAGTAAAGGTACCTTACGGGCTCGTCTGGAACGGAGACCATTGCGGTGGAGTACGTTACTTATGGTATTGACTGAAACCAATGTCCCCACTGCCATGAGATCTTCCCAGAGCTCCTTCCTTGTTGTCCTTGGGTTAGCCTTGACTCTTCGGACAAGCCTGACCTCGGCACGGGTGGAAACTTTCAAAGGCTGTCCAGGCCGTGGAAGGCTAACAGTAATTCCATAAGCCTTCCACTTCCGGATGATGCTCCCAACAGTGGAGACAGGTAGGCCCAACTCCTTGGAAAGGGTTTTGTACCCCTTGCCAGCCTTGTGACCCTCCACGATCTTGTCTCTGATGGCCTTGGAATGCTCCTTTGTCTTTCCCATGTTGACTATGTATGAGTGCTGTTCACAAGTTTGGGGAGGGTCTTAATTAGTCAGAAAAGGCTGGAAAAAGAGACAATTAATCCAAACATGTGAAGCTCATTGTTCTTTGTGCCTGAAATACTTCTTAATACTTTAGGGGAACCAAACAGAATTCTGGTGGTTTGAGGGGTTGAATAATAAATGACCCTCTGAATAAACTTTTCACAATTTAAAAAAAAAAAAAAAAAAAAAAAAAATAACATTCTTTTTTGCTGCAGTGCATTTCACACTTCCAGGCTGATCTACAGTCCAAATGTCACAATGCCAAGTTAATTCCGAATGTGTAAACCTGCTAAATCTGCAGGGGGTTGAATACTACTTGTAGGCACTGTATATATATATATATATATATATATATATATATATATATATATATATTTTATTTTTTTTTTAAGTAAATGAAAAACTATACATATTTGGTATCTGCTTATTCATAATGAGCTGGAAAATCCTACTGTCAGGTCAGTTTTATGATAAAATGAAATTGGCAAATAAAATAACCCAAAAGAACAAATGCGGATTTGTGCTTTTTTATGCTATTTCGCCACTTCTATTACATCATATGATATGGTGTTATTGAAAAGTGCAACTAGTCCTGCAAAAAACAAGCTCTCACTCGGCTATGTCGATGGAAAAATAAAAATGCTATGGCTCTTGGAACAAAAGGAGGAAAAAACGGAAGCGCAACAACAAAAAATCGCCAGATCCTTAAGGGCATACACTTTTGTTAACAAATCCATCAAGTTTATGTAACTACTCAATAGTTCCAGTGTTGACTTATTTTTCTCCAGACTTCTGACCTTTGCCCTGACATGCTGGATATCAGCTCTAGGCCAAATGGATGGATGACCCGCTGCTGTCTAATCAGTGCGTGGTAGTGATGAGCGGGCACTACCATGCTCAGGTGCTCAGTACTCGTAACTAGTGATGAGCGGGCACTAGCATGCTCAGGTGCTCAGTACTAGTAACTAGTGATGAGCGAGCACTACCATGCTCAGGTGCTCAGTACTGGTAACTAGTGATGAGGGAGCACTACCATGCTCGGGTGCTCAGTACTCGTAACTAGTAGTGATGAGCGAGTATGCTTGTTACTACTCGGTACTCGCACGAGTATCACTGTACTCGGGCTACTCGGCGGGTACCGAGTAATTTCGCGATACTCGTGCTGTACTCGTGGTCTTCATCCCTGCATGTTGGCGCTCTTTTGAGAGCCAGCCCTCATGCAGGGATTGGCTGGCAGACCACTGCAATACCACAGCCCTGTTAGCTGTGGAATTGCAGTGATTGGCCGGCCTGCACAGCGTGACCGAGCCTTTATACCGGCGGGCGCGCTGTGCTCTGCTCACAGCCATCTCATATTCCCTGCTTTCCCCGCCCACAGACGCCTATGATTGGTTGCAGTGAGACACGCCCCCACGCTGAGTGACAGGTGTCTCACTGCACCCAATCACAACAGCCAGTGGGAGTGTCTATACTGTGCAGTAAAATAAATAAATAAATAATTAAAAAAAACGGCGTGCGGTTCCCCCAATTTTAATACCAGCCAGATAAAGCCATACAGCTGAAGGCTGGTATTCTCAGGATGGGGAGCCCTACGTTATGGGGAGCCCCCCAGCCTAACAATATCAGTCAGCAGCCGCCCAGAATTGCCGCATACATTATATGCGACAGTTCTGGGACTGTACCCGGCTCTTCCCGATTTACCCTAGTGCGTTGGCAAATCGGGGTAATAAGGAGTTAATGGCAGCCCATCGCTGCCACTAAATCCTAGATTAATCATGTCAGGCGTCTCCCGGAGAAACCTTCCATGATTAATCTGTAAATTACAGTTAAAAAACACACACACACGAAAAATCCTTTATTAGAAATAAAAAACACTAACAAAGTCCCTCATCACCAATTTATTAACCCCGACAAACCCTCCATGTCCGGCGTACTCCACAGTCCTCCAGCGTCGCGTCCAGCTCTGCTGCATGCAGGTGACAGGAGCTGCAGAATACACCAGCCTTCAGCCGTATGGCTTTATCTGGCTGGTATTAAAAATTGGGGGGGACCGCACGCCGTTTTTTTTAATTATTTAATTATTTATTTCACTGCACAGTATAGACACACCCACCGGCTGCTGTGATTGGGTGCAGTGTGACACCTGTCACTCAGCGTGGGGGGCGTGTCTCACTGCAACCAATCATAGGCGCCGAAAAGCAGGAAAGCAGGGAATACGAGATGGTTTAATGAGCGGCCGGCTTTTTCAAAAGAGGAAAAGCCGCCGGAGTTTAGTGAACAGCTGTGCAGCACCGCGGCAGTGATCGGGGAACGGTAAGTAAGAGAGAGGGGGGAGAATGACCGACAGACTGTGAGAGGGAGACAGACAAGACAGAGAGAGACAGACAGAGCGAGACCGACCGACGGGAGATAGAATGAAAAAAAAAATGACCGACATCGCTAGTAAAAAGCACAAAACGTGCGTTTTGGACATCGGAGTGCCACACAATGTTTTACGTAAAATCTTTCATGTATTAATCTCAAAAAGTAACATACACCAGCTCTATCTCACTATTGGGTATGTGCCCTTAACATTTCCGCCATGAAAATTCATTTTGGTGTCATTTTGGAAGGTTTTCTGGTGAGTCCGTAAAAATGGCGTAAAACTCGGACAAAATTGTTCACAGCTGTGACTTTTGAGTGATAAATGCTTCAAGGGGTCTTCCCCATGCTGTTGCCATGTCATTTGAGCACTCTTCTGAGACTTTTGTGACATTTTTAGGGTTTCTCCATGCTGCCGGGGGTCATTTCAGAAAAATACTCGGGTCTCCCATAGGATAACATCGGGCTCGGTGCTCGGGCCGAGTACACGAGTATCTTGGGATGCTCGGCCGGAGCCTCGAGCACCCGAGCTTTTTGGTACTCGCTCATCACTAGTAACTAGTGATGAGCAGGCACTACCATGCTCGGGTGCTCAGTACTCGTAACTAGTGATGAGCGGGCACTACCATGCTCAGGTGCTCAGTACTCGTAACTAGTGATGAGCAAGCACTACCATGCATAGGTACTCGGTACTGGTAACTAGTGATGAGCGGGCACTACCATGCTCGAGTGCTCGGTACTGGTAACTAGTGATGAGCGAGCACTACCATACTTGGTGGCTCAGTTCTTGTAATGAGCAGTTGGACTTTCGGACGGGCTCGACTCGTATGCTTAGTATAATGGGAGTCAATGGGGAACTCAAGAATTTTTCTTGGAATTCGAAATATTGTAGTAGGTGACAAACTGGAAAGTGCAGGTTCCACCTGCAACACAGAGTATTTCAGGGGTATGATAATTCATTTTCTTTCTATGTATCTCTCCCCATCTCTCTCTGCAGACCTCCCGAGAGCCCTCCCCAGACCTGATCAAGTACCCCATTGACTTCCATTATACTCAGGTACTCAGGTCGTGCCCGTCTGCGCACCAACTGCTAGTTACGAGTACAGAGCACCCGAGCATGGTAGTGCTCACTCATCACTAGTTACGAGTACTGAGCACCCGAGCATGGTAGTGCTCACTCATCACTAGTTACGAGTACTGAGCACCCGAGCATGGTAGTGGTCACTCATCACTAATTACAAGTAATGAGCACCCGAGCATGTGACCGCTCCTCACTAGTTAAGAGTACTGAGCACCCGAGCATGGTAGTGCCCGCTCATCACTAGATACGAGTACTGAGCACCCGAGCATGGTAGTGCCCGCTCATCACTAGTTACGAGTACTGAGCATGGTAGTGCCCGCTCATCACTAGATATGAGTACTGAGCACCCGAGCATGGTAGTGCCCGCTCATCACTAGTTACGAGTACTGAGCATGGTAGTGCCCGCTCATCACTAATTATGGGTACCGAGCACCCAAGCATGGTAGTGCTCGCTCATCACTAATTATGAGTACTGAGCACCCGAGCATGGTAGTGTCCGCTCATCATTAGTTACGAGTACTGAGCACCCGAGCATGTGTCACGCTCCCCGGGTCCTCACCCCCGTTCCCCGGCTCACCTGCCACGCTCTCCGCTCCCCAGTCACCGGATTCCGTCCGTCCCAGGGCTCCGGGCCCCCGATCCCGGCGCCCGACAGCTTCCCTGGACCTGGCCGGCTCCCCTGCGTCCTCCTCGCAGCCTCCTTCCCTGGCTTCTGGCACCCGGGCGGCGCGCATGCGCATTAGGGCGCGCGCGCGGTCACTGACCCTTTCTTAAAGGGCCAGCGTCCATTAACAGGAAATGAGGTTGCACAGGTACAGGGTATATAGGGGGTCATTGTCCAAGGGGGCGGGGCCTGATCTTCGTGTTCCCTGAGCTAGGAGTCAGGTCTCTTGGTGTTTATGTGCCTGTACTCACCTATCTGTCTTTGTAGAGCCGTACCTGCCTCGCCATCCAGTCTGCCGTGTCCTGATCCCCGCACGCTGTCCGTCTGCCATCTGACAGTCCGTACCATCCCGGATCCCTGCGGTGACCCGTCATCTTGCTCCAGAGGTTCCGGACCCCGCCTGATATCACCTCGGCCTCCGAACCTGAGCTACGTCACCAAGACCACCTTCTGTGACTCCGTGGTCCCTGGGACTCCTCCGCTGCCTTCACTTGCACGGACTGTTCTACTGCCCATCAGTGCTTCAGCTGCCGGACTCCCTACCACCATCTCAGAGAGTTCGGTCCAGTGGATCCACCTCCTGGGTCTGCCCGACCGCCCGGCCGTGACAGTAAGATCAGGCAATGGATCCCGCTGCAGCACTCATGGCTCTGCAAGAGGAACTCCAACGCCAGCGTGAAGTCCAGACCCGCATGCTGCAATTCATGACCTCCGTGGACACCCGCCTGTACACATTACAAGCATCAATGACGCCTGCGGCACCCAGGTCCCCCGCCAGGCAAGCCATGGCCCCCGCACCAGTGGCAACCTCGTCAGATGCTTCCCGACTCCGATTGGCGTCACCTCCTCGTTATGCTGGAGATCCCAAGACCTGCAGGGGCTTCATAAATCAATGTTCCCTTCATTTCACGCAGCTGCCACATCTGTTCGCCTCCGACCAAGCCAAGGTCGCCTTTATAATGTCCCACCTAGAGGGCGAGGCGCTGGCGTGGATGAACCCCTTGTGGGAGAAGGAGGACCCCATGACCAAGGATCTTCAACAGTTCCTGCAGGCATTCCGCAGCACCTTTGACGAGCCGGGACGCGCTTCTGCCTCTGCTTCATCACTCCTCCGCCTACGTCAAGGAACACTGACGGTGGGCCAATACGCCATCCGTTTTCGCACTTTGGCTTCAGAACTCGGGTGGAATAATGAGGCCCTAACAGCCGCCTTCTGGGAGGGACTCTCGAGTCGCATCAAGGATGAGTTGGCGGGTCGGGACGTGCCCTCCACCCTAGATGCCCTGATTGCCCTAGCAACTCGTGTGGACATACGTTTTCAGGAGCGCTCCAAAGAGCTATCTCGTGAGAGACGCCCGTTACGGCATTCATCTCCTCCTCAGAAGCCCTCCGTACCTCAGTCATCAACAGCTGGGAGTCCCGTCCACGAGCCCATGCAGATTGACCGAGTGCGTCAGTCTGCACAACGTAGAGCAGAGCGGCTTGCCCAGGGTCTCTGCTTTTACTGCGGTGAGGGCACACACCTCCTCCGTTCCTGTCCGGAAAGGCCGGGAAACTCCAAAGCCTAGGGTTGGTAGGAGAGGCCACCCTAGGTGCTGGGACTCTCTCTGATCCGGTCACATGGACCGTGCAAGTGACAACGGGAGAGACGCGGTTCACGGCTGAGGCCTATCTTGATTCCGGGGCAGCAGGCAATTTCATCCAGCAAGCCACCGTGGACAAATACCAGGTGCCTGTTATCCCACTCAACAAGCCCCTGGTGATTGCCTCTGTGGATGGGAGACCCCTTTCTGACACCATCTCCTGGACCACCAGGCCGGTTGAACTGCGCATCGGTGCTCTTCACACCGAGAACATCGCCTTCTACGTCCTTCCGCACATGTCCCATCAGATCCTGCTGGGCCTTCCATGGTTACGGACTCACGAACCATCAGTCAGCTGGGGCACTGGCGAAATCACCCGCTGGGGTGCTTCGTGTCATGAGAGATGCCTAAAATCCACACAACCCATCCGACGACCTCCGGTTCCTGAGAACCTACCGGGGCTGCCCTCGGCTTATTGGTCCTTTGCTGATGTCTTTGATAAAAAAGAATCCGAGGTACTGCCGCCACATCGCCCCTACGATTGTGCCATCGACCTGCTCCCTGGAACAACGCCACCACGAGGACGGATATATCCTTTATCTCCAGCCGAAACAAGGGCTATGTCGACTTACATCTCAGAGAGCCTGGCTAGGGGATTCATTCGGAGATCCTCCTCTCCTGCTGGAGCAGGTTTCTTCTTTGTCAAGAAAAAAGAGGGCGATTTACGTCCCTGCATCGACTACCGGGGTCTGAATCAGATCACTGTTAAGAACAAGTACCCTCTGCCGCTCATCCCCGAATTGTTTGACCGGCTTAGAGGAGCTCGTCTGTTCACCAAGCTGGATCTTCGGGGTGCTTACAATCTGGTGCGCATCCGCTCTGGTGACGAATGGAAGACCGCGTTTAATACGCGCGATGGACATTATGAGTACTGCGTGATGCCCTTCGGCCTGTGTAACGCCCCTGCCGTCTTCCAAGAACTGGTGAACGACGTGTTCCGAGACCTCCTCTACACCTGTGTGGTAGTATATCTAGATGACATCCTTGTCTTCTCTCCGGACCTCCCAACCCACAGAGAGCACGTACAGCTGGTTCTACGACGACTAAGAGAGAACCGTCTGTACGCAAAGTATGAGAAGTGTGTCTTTGAGCAGTCTTCTCTCCCCTTTCTGGGGTACATCATCTCTGAGACTGGACTGCAGATGGATCCCAAGAAGGTCTCCGCCATTCTCAACTGGCCTCCCCCTTCTGGACTGAAGGCAATCCAACGCTTCCTGGGATTCGCCAACTACTACCGCCAATTCGTCCCTCACTTCTCTGCTCTGACTGCTCCACTTTCCGCTTTGACTAAGAAAGAGGCAAATCCAAAGGACTGGTCGCCTGCGGCCGACGCCGCGTTTGGCTCTTTGAAGCGGGCTTTTGCTTCCTCGCCTGTACTTCACCGTCCGGAGTTGAACCGCCAGTTCACCTTGGAGGTGGATGCCTCCTCCTCAGGAGCCGGAGCAGTGCTCATGCAGAAGTCCTCCTCCGGGAAGATGGTGACTTGCGGATTCTTCTCCAAGGGCTTCTCAGCGCCTGAACGCAACTATACCATCGGGGACCGAGAGCTCTTGGCAGTCAAACTGGCACTGGAGGAATGGCGCTACCTCCTGGAAGGTGCAGTGTATCCCGTGATCATCTACACGGACCACAAGAACCTAGAATACCTGCGGTCCGCTCAGCGACTGAACCCACGGCAAGCCAGGTGGTCCTTATTCTTTGCCAGGTTCGACTTTCAGCTTCACTTCCGACCCGCGGACAAGAATGTACGCGCTGATGCCTTGTCCAGGTCTTTCATGCCCATGGAGCAGGAGGAAGAGACTACCCAACCCATCATCTGTCCTAGCAACATCATTCCGGTGGCCCCTGTTACCCTAGCCCAGATACCGCCCGGGAAGACCTATGTCTCCGATACCGACAGGAAAAAAGTGTTACACTGGGGTCATGCCTCAAAAACAGCCGGGCATGCTGGTCAGAGGAGAACATGGGGTGCGATTGTACGCCATTACTGGTGGCCATCCCTTCGCACGGACGTCGCTGCTTTTGTCTCTGCCTGCTCCTCCTGTGCCAGGAACAAGACGCCCAAACACTTGCCCCATGGCCGTCTTCTGCCTTTACCGATACCCTCAGTCCCGTGGCAACACATAGCAATGGACTTTATTACGGACTTGCCATTATCCTCCGGGCACACAGTCATATGGGTCGTGGTTGATCGATTCTCCAAAATGGCCCACTTCGTTCCTATGGCCGGACTGCCCTCTGCTCAGGAACTCGCGGAAGCCTATATACAGCACATCTTCCGCTTGCATGGCTTTCCATCCCACATAGTGTCCGACAGAGGAACTCAGTTCACCTCCCGCTTCTGGAGGGCTCTATGCAAACATCTGGGAGTGACTCTGGACTTTTCTTCTTCTTACCATCCTCAGTCTAACGGCCAAGTGGAGAGGGTCAATCAAATCGTGACCTCATACCTACGTCACTATGTCAACGCCCATCACGACGACTGGTCCTCGCTTCTGCCTTGGGCTGAATTCTCCCATAACCACCACGTCAGTGAGTCATCCTCCGAATCTCCCTTCCATGTTGTTTACGGACTCCAGCCCGCCGTCCCATTGCCTATATCCCCTTCATCGGATGTCCCGGCTGCTGATACTGCAGTTCGTGACTTTGCTACCATTTGGGACTCTGTCAAAGCGTCCCTTGGGCGCGCTTCCCAGCGGATGAAGAAACACGCTGACAAGAGACGTCTGGATCCTCCGTGTTTCTCTCCTGGTGACCTGGTCTGGCTTGCTTCCCAGTACATCCGATTGAAGATACCTTCCTACAAGCTGGGTCCTCGCTACATCGGGCCGTTTAAGGTCCTCAGCAAGATCAATGAGGTATCCTACAAGCTACAGCTCCCGGCCACGATGAGGATACCCAACTCCTTCCACGTCTCTCTGCTCAAGCCGGTTGTCCTTGGTCCCTTCTCCGCTGCTGCCAGTCCGGCCCCTCCTCCTATTGCCGATGATGACATCTATGCGGTAAGGGATATCGTGGCCATGAAGACCGTACGAGGTCGACAGTTCTTCCTGGTGGACTGGGAAGGGTATGGTCCTGAGGATAGGTCTTGGGAGCCCAGGGAGAACGTGGGCACTCCTCTTATCCGTGCCTTCATGTCCCGGTTGCGGGGAGGGGGGCGTGGGGGGGGGGGTACTGTCACGCTCCCCGGGTCCTCACCCCCGTTCCCCGGCTCACCTGCCACGCTCTCCGCTCCCCAGTCACCGGATTCCGTCCGTCCCAGGGCTCCGGGCCCCCGATCCCGGCGCCCGACAGCTTCCCTGGACCTGGCCGGCTCCCCTGCGTCCTCCTCGCAGCCTCCTTCCCTGGCTTCTGGCACCCGGGCGGCGCGCATGCGCATTAGGGCGCGCGCGCGGTCACTGACCCTTTCTTAAAGGGCCAGCGTCCATTAACAGGAAATGAGGTTGCACAGGTACAGGGTATATAGGGGGTCATTGTCCAAGGGGGCGGGGCCTGATCTTCGTGTTCCCTGAGCTAGGAGTCAGGTCTCTTGGTGTTTATGTGCCTGTACTCACCTATCTGTCTTTGTAGAGCCGTACCTGCCTCGCCATCCAGTCTGCCGTGTCCTGATCCCCGCACGCTGTCCGTCTGCCATCTGACAGTCCGTACCATCCCGGATCCCTGCGGTGACCCGTCATCTTGCTCCAGAGGTTCCGGACCCCGCCTGATATCACCTCGGCCTCCGAACCTGAGCTACGTCACCAAGACCACCTTCTGTGACTCCGTGGTCCCTGGGACTCCTCCGCTGCCTTCACTTGCACGGACTGTTCTACTGCCCATCAGTGCTTCAGCTGCCGGACTCCCTACCACCATCTCAGAGAGTTCGGTCCAGTGGATCCACCTCCTGGGTCTGCCCGACCGCCCGGCCGTGACAGCATGGTAGTGCCCGCTCATCACTAGTTACAAGTACCAAGCACCCGAGCATGGTAGTGCCCGCTCATCACTAGATACGAGTACTGAGCACCTGAGCATGGTAGTGCCCGCTCATCACTAGTTACAAGTACCAAGCACCCGAGCATGGTAGTGCCCGCTCATCACTAGATACGAGTACTGAGCACCTGAGCATGGTAGTGCCCCCGCTCATCACTAGTTACGAGTACTGAGCACCCGAGCATGGTAGTGCCCGCTCATCACTAGTGCTTGGAGTGATGGAGTGACCCCCAGACTTAGGGACAGGAACACTACAGGGGGTAATTACCTACAGACAATACAATGTACACACAAGCAATACAAATAATGGATTGTGAGCCAAGCGTAAAATACGAACCTACACAGCATGATACACAGTACACCATATCCCACCATCACACAAGTCTACACCTCTGTCCTGTTCTTGGTGCCCCATAATTTGATTGTGCACTATTACAATGCCTGCAAATGCCCCTCGGGATGCTCTCGGTGCCCTTATGACAAATCTCTTCTGTATTTACCATGCAAGGCAGGAAAATAAATGAATTCAGCCCCTAGAATTGCCGTAATTAGGAGCTAATGAATTGTGACTGTGCTACGTCTTGTTTAATAGATAATGAAGACTGTACCTCTCCTAAACAAGTGCAATATGTTAGATAATTAAGAGTCTCATTAGTTTGATCGGATCTGGCCTTCTGTGGCCTGCACTGTATTTATGGCCGCCATCATTTCACTTTTAGGATTATTATTGCTTCTGCTCTGAATTTTTATCATTTATTAATTTTTATGTCAATCTGGCATCAAGTATAAGTATAATGTCAGCTGCTCGCTGTTCCAAGCCCTGAGCGTCCGCATCTATGTCCAGCCCCAGCCACATGGCCATATTGGATGAGATGAGATCTGGCTGTCCTCTGTCTAGTTTGTACACTCGGAAATTTTCCAGAATTTTTAGCAATATAACTTCCAAGCTTTACTCTATTCATATCATATATATATTTGAGGGTGCTGGATTCGTGTGTCCCCCCCCCCCCCCCTCCGTCCCTGAAGACCTCAGTCGATGTGGAGAATATTGGACATATTGTTGTATATGTTGATGTTGCACATGTGGCCACCCAGTGGCTGGTTTCAGGTACTGCGCCTTGGCAAAATGTTAAACGGTTGACTAGCGATAGGAGTAGCCATACAGAGAATGAGACAGGGACCCTAACCTAATATCATGCCTCTCCCAGGCTAAAATCCTACACATTTGAGGGCAGGTAGGATCCACCACTAATTTAAAACCCCCTGGGGCTGATAGAGCATAGTGAGAAAAGGAGACAGTCTACACCTCCAATATATACTGCTAAAAACCATGACTAGCACCTCCTCCAAATAGAATCAAATAGTCAGTTTGGGTCCTCAATGCTCAATGCAAAGTCATCAATGCTTTTCTATTCCCAATTCAGAAGTGGGTAGCGGCAAACAATCATTTAAGTGCAGTCTTTAGCAGCAGAGATACGATGGGTTACATGTAGTGGGAGGGGGGTCTTCTTCACTCTGCTCCAGCTTTCCTATCAAACTGCAAACAAGCATAACAGAGAGGTGGCTTTCAGGGACAGGCTAGCCATTGGAGCATGGCAGATGCAGTGCATGATGGGAAAAGAGGAAAAAGATGTTCAAGAACATATAGTGCTGGCAGAACTTTGATGACGAGGAACCACCCACTCAAAAAAAGTGAATGGTAATGCATCCTAGATATACAGTCCCTGACAGAAGGTCTGTCGCTTATGCATGTTATGTAAATGAAAGCTTATAACCTGACTTTAAATTCATCCATTGGTTTTATAAATTACTCTTTTGAAAGCTGAAACCCTCCCAAATTTGGTTTAGGTTATGAAAATAAAGTTGCTGCAAAGCTGAAATATTGATCATTTAGTGAACACAGAAAGGTCAGATTTTGGCAAGACAAACGTTTTGTCGCCTTGTCATATAATGCCCCAATCCTAGTTTACATCCTCACCTGTGCTCACTAAATGATCGGTTAATTATTGGGTGTGTATAAAAAGAAACCCAGCACCCCAGACCTTCACTTGAACTGCAACTTGACCTCTGACAACATGCCAAAAATCCACACTGCGACCAAAGCTTTGATTATCAAGAGGCTGAAGACCAGATCCACTGCAGAGGTGGCTGGCACCTTTAATGTGTCTCAGCGTCAAGTACAAAGAATTAAAAAAAGATTTGAAGAGACTGGAGATGTTTTTGACAAGCCCAGGTCTGGCAGACCCTGCAAGACAACTGCTCAGGAGGAACGTTTGTTGGTAGAAAATCCAAATCTAGCCCCTCTCCCACTGCAGCAGAGCTCCAACAGGCCTGGTCACCTCAAGTCCCTCAAGTCCCTGTGTCAACTAGAACAGTTTGTAGGATTCTGTCTCGAAATGGCCTCCATAGTCAAATCAGTGCCCAGAAGCCAGCACTAACCAAAAGGAAATTAAAAAACCATGTGGCATTTGCCAATTCCCACAGCCTGCTAAACAGATGGACGCTGGAAAAGTGGCAGAAGGTGGATTTCTCTGATGAATATTCCGTTGAATTACACCACAGCCCCCGCAAATTCTGCAGGAGACCTACTGGAGCCCATATGGATCCAGAAAATAGTTAAGTTTGGTGGTGGAAAGATCATGGTCTGGGGTTACATTCAGTATGGAGGTGTGCAAAACATTTGCAAGGTGGAAGGCAATATCAATAGCCTAAAATATCAAGAAGCATTAGCTACCTCTTACATTCCCAATCATAAAAGGTGTCAAATTCTGTAGCAGGTTAGTGCTGCATCTCATACATCCATCTCTACAACAAAGTTCCTCCTGGCAAAGAAGATCAAGGTGCTCAAGGACTGGCCAGCCCAGTGACCAGACATGAACATCATTGAGCATGTTTGGGGTAGGATGAAAGAGGAAGCTTGGAAGACAAAACCCAAGAATCTAGATGAACACTGGGAGGCATGTGAGATGCATTCTCTGCTATTCCTGATGACTTCATCAATAAATTGTATGAATCATTGTTGAACCGCATGGATGCAGTCCTTCAAGCTCATGGAAGTCACATAAAATATTAAATATGGCTCTAATAGCACCACAACTTCATTCACCAATGTTATGCAACATATCTTTGTATTAGAAGTTAATTATTTGTTTGAATTTCACATTACTTTCTGTGGGCGACAAAACTTTTGTCTTGCCAAAATCTGACCTTTCTGTGTTCATTAAATGATCAATATTTCAGCTTCGCAGCAACTTTATTTTCATAACCTAAACCAAATTTGGCAGGGTTTCAGCTTTCAAAAGAGTAATTTATGAAACCAATGGATGAATTTAAAGTCAAGTTATAAGCTTTTATTTACATAATATGGATAAGCGACAGAACTTCTGTCAGGGACTGTATTAGAATGAGGTGTGCACTAAGAAGGCGAGGAGAGCAAGGCCATGTTTTACTACAGGTTTGTGTGAAAGGATGAGTGCGCTACATTTTGGTGCAAATTTTGCATACAATCGGAAAAAAAATAAAGGGTGATATTTTATAAGATAAAAAAATAGCCCCATCTCGCTAGGTTCTCAGGGATAGTTTTCATAATTATGCAGTGAAACTTTTCTGGTAATTACACATTTGTTGGTTTTTTTTATTATAGGGGAAAAATAACATTTATATTAAAATTTATATTATATTAATTATAGTTTACATTAATAAATTATTATAAATATGTGTATTTTTTATTTGTTTCATCATCATCATAATCATCATAATCATTATTATTATTATTATTATTATTATTGATGAAGATGATAATGATGAAACATAAAAAAATAAAAAATAAATTATTATTATTAATAATAATAATAATAATAATAACAACAAAGTTACAATATTAAAAGTAATAATTATAATAATAAATAGTACAATTTATAAAAGTAATTATAATAAATAGCAATAAATAGCAATATTTATTGTAATTATTATTTGTATTATTATTGTTACTTTATTATTATTATTATTATTATTATTATTATTATTATTATTATTATTATTGTTGTTGTTATTATAATTATTGTATTTTTTATTTTTTCATTATTATTATTATTAATGATACTATTTATTATTGTCATTATTATTACTTTCAGCATTATTATTTATTATTATTAATATTACTATTACTTTTATTTTATAATCATTATTATTATTGTTACTTTATTCTTATTTATTATTGTTACTTTTTATTATTATTATTGTTATTATTATTATTCAATTTTGTTCATTACTATTAATTTTATTATTATTATTACTGTTATCATTATGATTTATTATTAATATCATTGTTACGTTATTGTTATTTTATTAACATTATTTATTGTCATTATTATGAATTTTATTTATTATTGTTATTCATTATTATTCTTACTATTACTTTTGTTATTTATTATTGTTACTTTTTTATTATTATTATTATTATTATTATTATTATTATTATTATTATTGTTATTACTATTTGTGTTTTATTTTTATTTTTTTTTCTGCTTGCACCATTAGGGATAAATATTAGGATAATTTCTGCTGAGGATTGCAGTTTCTGAATCTGATATTTACTGGAAATAAATAATCTATAATGTTTTTAAAAAATAAAATTACGGAAGATCATTATCCTAAAGATGGCCAGAATGGCTAATAATGGCCGGTAAACTAATAAGTGCATCTGTGTGCTCCTGTGAGAGACGCTGCGGTCATAGATGAATGGTTTTCATAAAGGAGAGAGACAGGCGATGCAATAACTCGGGTCGTATTTCGTAGGTCAGATAGTTAAAGCCTCAATGGTCAGAGACATAAACTGCTAATCAGAGTCACAATTAGTTTATGTGTCGGTGTAGCTTTTGTTTATTTTATATGTATGTAAACCATTCTTGACTTTTATGAATCATTCCTGGAAATATGCGATGCACTTAGCAGATTTTTTTTGCAAACCTCTCCTATAAGTGCTAAGGACACTAATCCGAAACGCGTTTCTGTTATCGAACGCTCCAAAGGTTTTCATTCCCTCTAGAGTACTATTACTGCGACTTTTTAATACTTTTTTTTTTAATGAAAGTGTTTTTTATGAAGTTTTGGATGCTGGAATTCTTCCTAAGAATTTCACATCTTCTCTGTGTTCCACACCCAAGTCACAAAATAAAAACCGCCTCTTTAGGCTCCAAAAAACGGCACAAAAGTTCCCCGAAAATGAGAAAGACTCTTCCTTCCCATTCATGTTAATTCTCGTGCTTTTCATATCGTTTTGGGTTTTTTTTGTTTTTATTTAGTGGTTTTTTTTTACATTTTAGTCTCTGGAAAAAAACACTGATGGAGAAATAGAAAGTTTGTGCCTCTTCTTTGAAACCGATCCTGATGAAATCTGCTCCAAACTAGGCACGGTCCAATCAAAAGGCTGCAAAAACACCCCTAAGAACTGGGCTTCTGTCATGCAATGTTCTGCTCTGCACACACTTGGTGGCACAGTAGTGTTGGACTCTGTCCACACTACAAAGTCTGAAAAGCAACCTGATGCTTCAAAGTTGTTCAGCTGGAGCCGGGTGTTGGCTGATTTAGGTTCACTGGTCTTCAGCCCTGCAGGACTTTATTCCTGCAAACTAGTGAGCAGGGACTAGGAGCTCAGGTTGCTAATTGCAGTGTGCAGCTGCCTCCTCCCTATTTAAGGTTTATGGGTTCTTCCAGTAAGCGCCGATAATAGTTTCAGCTTAGCTTCAGTGAATCCGGTCTTGATGGTGATCCATTTCATTGTGATCTGTTCCTATTTTGTGAGGTGTGGACGTTCCCCTGTTATGCATTACTTACTCCCCTTTTTGTTGTTCCCCGGTACACATGTTGTCTCTCCTTTTTGTTTGAGTGCAGTGTGTATGAGTTTTCATTCTCGCTTGTCCATGTAGTTTCTGTGGGGTTTGTTACTGTGTTTCCGGCCCACACCCAGGGTGGGGAAGAGTAATATCAGGGCTTGGACAGGAGTCAGGATCACGCTGGGGGCTCAGACCTGGCTACCAACAAGCCTACCTCTGAGTTAAGGGACGGTGCAGGGTCTCGAGTCTGAGGGCCAGCCTAGAGATCCCTAGTCTGACATTTCATACCCTGTAAGACAAAACAATTTCTGTGCCGAGACTCCTAACAGAGGCTCCACGGACCTTTCTTGATTTGCATACTTCCCAGGGGGCAATGCATCTAGGATTTCACTGTGTTGAGCGCCTTTGCTGGCTGCCGGCAGTGTTTTCTCTGGCTGGTCTCCCCAAGATCAGTGATTGTTTTGTCTTGCTGGTCTACTAGGCATTGTTCCCACCTGGCCAGAACCCTACTCCACACTGATGAGGAGCAGTACCCCGAAACACCTGTCTGTGGATGGATACCTGGCCTTGGTATTTCCCTTGTCATATCTTTAAACTCATCAAAGAGTTGGATATTGACTAAAAGGGCCACTTAATATGGTGGTTATGGTGGTCGCCTTAAAAAGAGCCATTCCTTGGCTAGGTCCTTCCCGGAGGGATATCTGGCTATTTTCTGTGTCGAGACTCCTAACAGAGGCTCCAAGGACCTTTTTTTATTTCATAGCCTGTGACAGCTTCAATTACCTACCCTGGGTCCAGTGCCTAGCTTCTGCCGCTACTCCTGGTGGTTATGATTGTCTGCAGCGCTGACATCATATAGACAGCACTACAGCCAATCATTGAGTTCAGCAGCTCTGCTTGAGTTGATGGTGCAAGCCGGTCAGAGCCTCTGAACTCACTGATCAGCTGCAGCGCTGTAGACGTGACGTCAGGGCTGCATACGTCAGACACCGAGAGAGCAGTGGCGGAGACTCAACACTTGATCTGGGGAGAGTGAGTAAAGCACAGATTATTTACTTTGCAGCTCGGGAAAACCAAAACACTCCTTTCATAGGCCTTCCGTCATGACCTAGGATATTACCCAAACCGGAGACACTACTTGGACTTTGTCGGGGAAGAGCATGGCACTGATTGACAGCTGTCGGGGTTCTGACTGTGGGATTGTTTTTTCTGCCACTCCATGAAGCATTACCTGGCCAAAAAGTTTCCAACTGGTGGTGTTCGTGTCATTCTAGTTCTACCATGGCACTTGAACAACCTGTTTTCTGTATGCAGATCTTCTCAGGCCGCTAATAAGTTACTGTTGAAGTAGTTTTTTATTACTTCCGAAGTTTCAGGGATTCAATCAGTGCTGGCGAGAACTCAAAGCGTTGTAAATTCAAACTCTCTGTGAAAATCTCCAATCCCCAAAGGGTGGACTCTTTTTTTATATACTACATATGAATCATGCATAAATGTATGTGTTTCTAGAATAGTAACAAATAGCAGAATACATAACAGCATAGTAATTACAGACACTCCCAGCATCCACCAAGCTTAACCACAACCCTTCAACAATTCTCTGTTTCAAAAGTGGAATCCCATCTGTTTTTTAAACTATACTTTGAGAGGTGTAAAGATTTTAACTCCTTCCTTACTTTAACAGTTACCACCTGAGTTGTTGGCTTGGAAAGCATGGTAATAGCTGAACATTGAGCATGTTAGAGGGGAGGCCCTTTTGTGTACCTCTTTTGGGTATAAATGACCCAAACGATCAGCAATTTAAAGAGATTACATGATAATAAAAAAAAATCAGTGCTACTGTTGCCTAATGGCTGTGTCTGGTATTGCAGCTCATCCTTAGTTACTTCTATGAAGCTGAGGTGCAGTACCACACGCAGCCCTGTGACAAGAGGGGTGTTGTTAGACAGCTCCCCTTCTTTTGGTTACCAATGTATTTGTCAGAGCACCCCCACACCATTTCTTGATACTGGGGCTATTAACCCACTCCTTGCTTACTACAGTTAAGCAGATGATATGATATTTAATGGGAAATATGCCTCTCGACCTGGACAGGAGATCCCAGAAGACAACATATCATTGTTCAACGTGTTCATTAAGCAATTAAAACCCTGAGCCCTTTGCTGGATGTTAATCCTGTAAGTGCGGCTGTGAATTGCTTCTCTTGCCCCTGATTAACATGGGGTGAAGCGGGCGACGTGCCTGTTGTCACTTGGCATCTCAGCCATGTAAATGACGACAGGCCTAGACCTCCGTTGTTGACCTCAGTCTTCTCCAAGTGACACATTAAAAGCTTTGCATTAGCGACGGCGGTCTCCGTGGTTTATAAGAACCAATATGGACACGTTTAGCTTAATGCATCGCAAAGGCTGAGGTGTATATAATGCAATTTTCATCCATTATCAGCCCAGGAATGCTGTGTATTTGGGATTATATCATTGTAATGGATGAACGCATGCAAGTCATGACTGACACATTTATTACTGGAGTGGGACCATCTCTCACATAGCGGAGCTCATTTATTAGTACAGGAGCAGGTGACCCTCCACATGTATCAGGATTATACAAAATGGCCGCCACCTTCCCTTTATGATGCACTTTTACATATTAGACTCAATGAGGAAGATTTCTTTAAAAAAGTGTCTTTCATTGCCCATAGCAACCAATCACAGAGCAGCTTTCATTTTCTCAGACCTGTTTGAAAAACACAAGCTCAGCTCTGATTGGTTGCTACGGGCAACAAAGAGTTTTTCTTTTAGGGCCCTGTGATAACTGAGGCCTATTGTAATATAAAATATACAGAAAAAGTATGTGCCCCCTCCACTGTACTGGAGTTTTAATGGCTTCCCATTCTACATCCATAGACATTAATATAGAGTAGTCCCCCCATTAATAAAATAATAGCTTTTATTGGGGAACAGAAATGGGCCTTCCCCAACCTCTTCCCACAAAGCTGGAAGCTACAATTGTCCACAATGTCTTGTATGCTAAAGCATTAAGAATCCCCACTTGAACTAAGAGCGCATTTATTTTCCTCACTTACATGGTGCTACTAGCTGTAGAGCCCAACATTGCCCGGGATAGTAACTAAGTGTCTCCCTGTCTCTCTGTCTCTCTCTGTCTCTCTCTGTCTGTCTCTCTCCATCTCTCTTTTTCTCTCTGTCTCTTTCTGGCACGTTCCCACCGGAGCCCGCTCCTGCGACTTCTGCTCCGATCGCCAGGTGACGCCATGTTCCCACCATGGATAGTGCTGGTGATGGAAGAGGAGTCAGTGCCCGTGGCTCTGCGGAGCACAGGCTCCGCTCATCCACTAGGCTGGGTTTCCCTGGAACCTGCAGTACCACTGGCTGACTGTAGGTGGCGTGTGTCTTCCAGCTGAAGCTGCCAACATTCACCTGAGTCAATGGGAAGACACCACACCCTTCTTATTCCCCCTCCTGTCACATGACCACTGCCGGAGATAGTTCTGTACTCCTGGTTCATGTGCTGTTTGTATGTTGATTCCTGTGCGCTGACCTTTGCTTTGTTTTTTTGACTACCCTCCTGCCTGTCGTTTTTCTACCTTGCTGCCAGTTCCGGATTTGACCTCTGCTTTGTCTCCTCACTACGCCCTTGCCTGCCAATTCGGTTCCTGGTTTGCATCTCCTGGTTTTTGACCCTGCCTGACCACCATGGACTACAGCCTGCCACAGGTAGTGATCTCTGGGGCTCTGTGTAATTCCAAATCCCTGTACAGGGGTTAAAGGGTTGCAGAGTTCTTGGGGTCCTGCTTTGTGAGCGGCTTTTCTCTAGACTCCCCTTACAGCCAGTCTGACTCTGTGGCTCCAATCAGGCATTACACTTTCTATCTGTCTCTGTCTGTCTCTTTGTCTCTCTCTATCTGTCTGTCTTTCTCTATCCGTCTCTCTCTGTGTGTCTGTCTTTCTCTATCCGTCTCTCTCTCTGTCTGTCTCTATCTGTCTGTCTCTGTGTCTCTCTCTCTGTCTCTGTTGTCTCTGTGTCTCTCTCTCTGTCTTTTTCTATCCGTCTCTCTCTGCCTCTCTCTATCCGTCTCTCTCTCTGTCTGTCTCTATCTGTCTGTCTCTGTGTCTCTCTCTCTGTCTCTGTTGTCTCTGTGTCTCTCTCTGTCTTTTTCTATCCGTCTCTCTCTGCCTCTCTCTATCCATCTCTCTCTCTGTCTGTCTCTATCTGTCTGTCTCTGTGTCTCTGTCTCTGTGTCTCTCTGTCTGTCTCTATCTCTCTGTCTGTCTCTCGATCTGTCTGTCTCTGTCTCTATGTCTCTCTATCTGTGTCTCTCTCTGTCTGTCTCTATCTGTCTGTCTCTGTGTCTCTGTGTCTCTCTGTCTGTCTCTATCTCTCTGTCTGTCTCTCGATCTGTCTGTCTCTATGTCTCTCTATCTGTGTCTCTCTGCCTATCTCTCTGTCTCTCCCTCTCTCTTTTTCTCTCTATGTCTTTGTCTCTCTGTCTGTCTCTCTATTTCTCTGTCTGTCTCTCTCTCTGTCTCTCTTCCTCTCCACCAATATCATATTACCTCACACATAAGCTTCTTATACTATGCATGTCCTTAATTGCCTATAGCAACCAATCACAGCTCCTGTTTATAACCTGTAGCTCCCAGCTCCATTGACTTTAATGTAAGCAGGCTTTTTGGCGAATAACTCTAAAGCATCAGGGTACATTTTCCCCTCAGAACATAGTTCTCTGACTGAAATGGGGTGGCTGTGCAAAATTTCTGGCTTGTAAATGCGACGGTGCGGATTCCTTTAGCGGACATACACATACACATATTCATATATACATACGCACATACACACACATACACACATACACACTCAGCTTTATATATTAGATTAATTCCACAGCACTAGATATTATCATCACTGTCCCCATTGGAGCTCACAATCTAAATTCCCTATCAGTATGTCTTTGTAGTCTGGGAAAAAATCAGAGAACCCAGACGAAACCCACGCAAATACGGGTAGAACATACAAACTCCTTTCAGACCTTGTTCTTGATGGGATTTGAACCCAGGATCCCAGCGAAGCAACAGTGCTAACCACTGAGCCACCATGCTGCCCATCAGTGGCGTAACTAGAGTTGGATGGGCCCCGGTGCAAAGTTTAGACCTGGGCCCCCCCTCCACATACACAGACACTTGGGGTAAGGCATACCTCCCAACTTTTAAAGAAGGAAAAGAAGGACAAATTTTTAGGCCACGCCCCCTAACCACACCCATTTCACAGTCACGCCCATATCCACTCCCCATCCACACCCATTCAGCATGGACACGCAGGCAGCCGGCGGGCCTCCAGCATGGACACGCAGGCAGCCGGCGGGCCTCCAGCATGGACACGCAGGCAGCCGGCGGGCCTCCAGCATGGACACGCAGGCAGCCGGCGGGCCTCCAGCATGGACACGCAGGCAGCCGGCGGGCCTCCAGCATGGACACGCAGGCAGCCGGCGGGCCTCCAGCATGGACACGCAGGCAGCCGGCGGGCCTCCAGCATGGACACGCAGGCAGCCGGCGGGCCTCCAGCATGGACACGCAGGCAGCCGGCGGGCCTCCAGCATGGACACGCAGGCAGCCGGCGGGCCTCCAGCATGGACACGCAGGCAGCCGGCGGGCCTCCAGCATGGACACGCAGGCAGCCGGCGGGCCTCCAGCATGGACACGCAGGCAGCCGGCGGGCCTCCAGCATGGACACGCAGGCAGCCGGCGGGCCTCCAGCATGGACACGCAGGCAGCCGGCGGGCCTCCAGCATGGACACGCAGGCAGCCGGCGGGCCTCCAGCATGGACACGCAGGCAGCCGGCGGGCCTCCAGCATGGACACGCAGGCAGCCGGCGGGCCTCCAGCATGGACACGCAGGCAGCCGGCGGGCCTCCAGCATGGACACGCAGGCAGCCGGCGGGCCTCCAGCATGGACACGCAGGGAGCCACAGTGAGGCGACCGGTCGCCTTCACAGACAGGTGGCAGGGGGGCGCCCGCACAGACAGGCGGCAGGGGGGCGCCCGCACAGACAGGCGGCAGGGGGGCGCCCGCACAGACAGGCGGCCGGGGGGCGCCCGCACAGACAGGCGGCAGGGGGGCGCCCGCACAGACAGGCGGCCGGGGGGCGCCCGCACAGACAGGCGGCAGGGGGGCGCCCGCACAGACAGGCGGCCGGGGGGCGCCCGCACAGACAGGCGGCCGGCCGACCGCACAGACAGGCGGCCGGCCGACCGCACAGACAGGCGGCCGGCCGACCGCACAGACAGGCGGCCGGCCGACCGCACAGAGAGGCTCCGGCCGGGATGAGGGGGGGGGAGGGAGGGAAAATCAGCGCTGGGGAGATTTTACTGTACCAGCAGCAGCACAGGCAGCGCTCCTCTCTGTTATGCCACGTCTACTGGGATGGTAGGAGGGAAAAGCAGGGAGGCGGAGAGAGAGTGGGTGGGCGGAGCCCGGGAGCCGGCCGTCCCGATCGTGGCAACGGGACAAACAACGTAAAGCGTGAAAGTCCCGCTGTATCCGGGACGGTTGGGAGGTATGGGGTAAGGGATAATGACACTGACACTCGGGGTACAGGATAATGACGCTGACACTTGGCTCTCACCCACAGCACCCTGAAATCCCTCTATCAGCACCCAGCTTTCCTATGTTCTGATATTTATCTTGTCCTCAGCACCCAGCTTTCCCATATCAGAGCATGAGAAAGCTGGGTGCTGAGAGATGTATATCAGAACATGGGAAAGCTGGGTGCTGAGAGATGTATATCAGAACATGGGAAAGCTGGGTGCTGAGAGATGTATAGCAGAGCATGGGAAAGTTGGCTGCTGAGGGAAAGAGCCTTTTTCCCTCAGCACAAAACATTTCCATCCCATACTTGTATCTTTGTACCCCCTGTATAAAGTTCTCAAAATACTATAACAGCCCCCACATAGCCTTCCAAATAATTGTATAAAGGGTCTCACATAACCCTTCATATATTAGAATGCAGATACATAGCCCTCCATATATTATAATGCACCCCCATAATCCTCCATGTATAAAGTAGCCCTTCAATTATAATGCATTTCCCATAGTTCTCCATGTATTAAAATTCACCCCATAGTTCTCCATATATTATACTGCACCACATAGTCCTCCATGTTTTATAATGCACTTCCATAGTCCATGTATAAGGTAGCCTCCATAGTCCTCCATATATTATAATGCAGCCCCCATAGTCCTATATGTATTATAACACAACCCCATAAAACTTCAGATGGTATTATGCAGCCCCATACTCCTCCATGTATAATTCACCCCTATATTCCATGTATAAGGTGTCCCTTCATTTTGTATTATACAGCCCCCCCCCGACCTCCATTTTAATGCAGCCCTATAGACCTCCAGTATAATGCAGCCTCATAGACCTCTATGTATATTACACCTCTATATTCAATGTATAAGGTGTCCTTCATGTTTATTATGCAGCCTCACCAGGCCTCCATATATAATAATGCAGCCAACCTCTCCAGGCCTCCATGTATAATATAGCAGCCAGCCTCCCAGGCCTCCATGTATAATATAGCAGCCAGCCTCCCCAGGCCTCCATGTATAATAATGCAGCCAGCCTCCCCAGGCCTCCATGTATAATAATGCAGCCAGCCTCCCCAGGCCTCCATGTATAATAATGCAGCCAGCCTCCCCAGGCCTCCATGTATAATAATGCAGCCAGCCTCCCCAGACCTCCATGTATAATAATGCAGCCAGCCTCCCCAGGCCTCATGTATAATAATGCAGCCAGCCTCCCCAGGCCTCCATGTATAATAATGCAGCCAGCCTCCCCAGGCCTCCATGTATAATAATGCAGCCAGCCTCCCCAGGCCTCCATGTATAATAATGCAGCCAGCCTCCCCAGACCTCCATGTATAATAATGCAGCCAGCCTCCCCAGACCTCCATGTATAATAATGCAGCCAGCCTCCCCAGGCCTCCATGTATAATAATGCAGCCAGCCTCCCCAGGCCTCCATGTATAATAATGCAGCCAGCCTCCCCAGGCCTCATGTATAATAATGCAGCCAGCCTCCCCAGGCCTCCATGTATAATAATGCAGCCAGCCTCCCCAGGCCTCCATGTATAATAATGCAGCCAGCCTCCCCAGGCCTCCATGTATAATAATGCAGCCAGCCTCCCCAGGCCTCCATGTATAATAATGCAGCCAGCCTCCCCAGGCCTCCATGTATAATAATGCAGCCAGCCTCCCCAGGCCTCCATGTATAATAATGCAGCCAGCCTCCCCAGGCCTCATGTATAATAATGCAGCCAGCCTCCCCAGGCCTCATGTATAATAATGCAGCCAGCCTCCCCAGGCCTCATGTATAATAATGCAGCCAGCCTCCCCAGGCCTCATGTATAATAATGCTGCCAGCCTCCCCAGGGCTCATGTATAATAATGCTGCCAGCCTCCCCAGGCCTCCATCTATAATAATGCTGCCAGCCTCCCCAGGCCTCCATGTACAGTATAATGCAGTCTCCCCAGGCCTCCATGTACAGTATCATGCAGCCTCCCCACCCCAGGCCTCCATGTACAGTATCATGCAGCCTCCCCACCCCAGGCCTCCATGTACAGTATCATGCAGCCTCCCCACCCCAGGCCTCCATGTACAGTATCATGCAGCCTCCCCACCCCAGGCCTCCATGTACAGTATCATGCAGCCTCCCCACCCCAGGCCTCCATGTACAGTATCATGCAGCCTCCCCACCCCAGGCCTCCATGTACAGTATCATGCAGCCTCCCCACCCCAGGCCTCCATGTACAGTATCATACAGCCTCCCCACCCCAGGCCTCCATGTACAGTATCATGCAGCCTCCCCACCCCAGGCCTCTGACCACCGTGTACTCACTTTATATATATAAAAAAAAAAACAAGTACTCACCGATCTTCTCCTTCCACTGCTGCTCTGTCCTGACGTCTCCTTGTTCCACTGCTGCTGTACTCCCTGCTCTCCTCCTTCCACGGCTGCTCGTCCTCCTCTCTCTCCCGGTGCTCCGCTCGGCGTCCTCCCTCCCTGCGCTCTGTGCACTCGGCACAGCAGTCGCACAGGAGTGACGTCACCGCGCAGGCACAGGGGGAGTATGATGATGCAGAGCGGCGCTGGCCGCTCTATGCTTCATTATTACTGTGCGCGGTGACGGGGGAGGGGGGCCCCGGTGCCGCCGCTGACATCGGGCAGGAGGGCCCGGTGTCGGGGGCGGCAGCGGGTCATATAGTGGGCGCGTGCACTGTGACAGATCAGCGCAGCTTCTCTCTCACTGAGAGGAGCTGGCTGCTGATCTGTCGGGTCCCCGCGGGCCCCAAACTGCCCGGGCCCGGTCGCGATGGCGACCGCTGCGACCGCGGTCGTTACGCCCCTGCTGCCCATTGTACAGTTCTAACCAATAAGCCACCATTGCTGCCCATTGTACTGTGCTAAGCACTGAGCCACCATATTGCCATTGTACTGTGCTAACCACTGAGCCACCATGCTGCCTATTGTACAGTGCTAACCACTGAGTTACCGTTCTGACCATAGTATTATCCCTCATCAACCAATCTTTACAGTTGCCACAATGCAGTCAGGCAGGAAACATTCTCCTCCATTCACTTAAGGGTGGCTTTACATGCTGTGATATCCGGCCCGATATCGCTAGCATGAGACCCGCCCCCATCGTTTGTGCGCGACGGGCATATCGCTGCCCATCGCGCACAAAATCGCTCACCCCCGTCACACATACTTACCTGCCTAGCGACGTCGATGTGACCGGCGAACCGCCTCCTTTCTAAGGGGGCGGTCCGCTCAGCGTCACAGCGACGTCACTGAGTGGCCGCCCAATGAAAGCGGAGGGGCGGGGATGAGCGGGACGAACATCCTGCCCACCTCCTTCCTTCCGCATTATGGCCGGCGGCAGGTAGGAGATGTTCCTCGTTCCTACGGGGTCACACACAGCGATGTGCACTGCCGCAGGAACGAGGAACAACAACGGGAAAGCGATAGAATCGATAATTGGGAGCGGCCCCCCATGTCAACGAGGAGCGATTTTGGACGTTTTTGCAACGATCCAAAATCGCTCCTTGGAGTCACACACCATACCTCCCAAGTTTGAAAGAATGGAAAGAGGGACAAAGTATGCGGCGTGTAGAGCGCGCCGCGGCAAATTTTTAGGCCACGCCCATGGCCACGCCTCTAACCACGCCCAGTCAGCAATGACAATCATTGTTTTAGAAACAATAATTAAAAAAATATACAGAGATTTATTTCTAAGTAGTAAATTAAAATATAAATGCAAACTTGGCCGTGTTACATTTAAACTAGAATATTTTAGACCACAAAATTCTGTTTTAAAGCAGATCTTTCCCCTAAATCTGCCCCATGTACAAAACTGCAGACTTCATGACAGATCCGCTCTATAAGATAAAATATCTGTAATACTGTGCTTTTGGTTAATGGGAGGAATTAGTGAATACGGGCGACTTACTGTTCTGATTGTTCCAATTGTAGAGACACAGGGGTCAGTGGGTGCTCTCCTGTGGAGACATGGGGGTCAGTGGGTGCTCTCCTGTGGAGACATGGGGGTCAGTGGGTGCTCTCGTCCGCTGATCCAGTCGCCTTTAAAAAGACAGCAAGGCCCAGGGCTCATCCCAACTGAACGCCTGACATCCTTAATCCCTCCCTCTCCTCCTCAGCTGTGATCCGATCGCAGGATCAGATCACAGTGTAATGGCTCACGCTCATAGCACAGCAGGAGCCGAGGGTCATTAGCATATCGCATCACATGTGATATGCCAGTGTGACCTCAGCTTGGTATGTGCGCAGTGCGGAAAAGAACACACCCTCTGGCAGACTGGAGAAATGTAAACACTGTGTTTGTAAAAAAAAATGCATCCAAAACGCATGTGTTTTGCATGCATTTTTGGCAGTGCGTTCCCCCGTCAATTCAGCTCTGCTACATGCCCGCGGACAGCAGACACAGACAGAGTCGCGCAATGAGAATGAACTCGGATGAACTTCACCCGACTTCATTGTCACCCCGCGGCTCTGTCTGTTGCGTCCTGGTTAGCGGTCAACCGGTGAAGGACTCACCGGTGACCGCAAATCCCCTGAGTGACTGAAGTGAGCAGTGCGATCAGCGGTGCCATCACTCAACTTACCCATGGCCAGCTGGAGTCCTCCATCTGAGACTGCAACTCACCCGTGATGTCATCGCTGATCGCGCAGCTCACTTCAGTCACTCGGGCAACTTGCTGTAACAGTTGGAGGATCCAGCGGTGGCCGCGGGTAACCTGAGTGACGTCATCGCTGATCGTGCGGCTCACTAGAGTTGCCCGCGTGGAGCTGATAGAGAGTGGTCTGGTCTGTGACCGCTCCTGTCAGCTTCATGTAGCAGAGCTGGATGCGTCGCGGAACCTCATGTGGATTACGTCGGACCTGGAGGGGTATTTGGGGATTAATAAAGTGGTGAAAGAGGGTGGGTTTTTTTTGTCTTTTATTCCAAATAAAGGATTTTTTGGATGTGTGTGTTTATTTTCTTTAACTTACAGGTTAATCATAGAAGGTATCTCAGGGAGACGCCTGCCATGATTAACCTAGGACTTAGTGGCAGCTATGGGCTGACATTAACTCCTTATTACCCCGACTGCCATCGCACCAGGTCAATTCGGGATGAGCCGGGTAGAGTCCCGGGACTGGCACATCTAATGGATTCGGCAATTCCGCGCCAGCTGCTGGCTGATAGTTAGGCTGGGGGGCTCCCCATAACATGGAGCTCCCCATCCTGAGAATTCCAGCCTTCAGCCGTGTGGCTTTACCCTGGCTGGTATCAAAATTGGGGGGGGGGGGGTAACCGCACGTCGTTTTTTTTAATTATTTATTTTACTCCACAATATAGACCTGCCCACCGGCGGCTGTAATTGGTTGCAGTGAGACAGCTGTCACTCAGCGTAGGGGCATGTCTGACTGTAACCAATCATAGGTGCTGGTGGGCGGGCAAAGCAGGGAATATGAGATGGAATAATGAGCGGCCGGCATTTTCATAAGAGGAAAAGCCGCCGGAGCAGTGTGAACGCTGTGCAGCGAGACGCCAGTGTGAGCTGTGAGTATGAGAGAGGGGGGGGAGACCGACCGACACAGAGAGAGAGAGAGAGAGACCGACCGACGATAGTACAGCTAGTACACACATATATTTGAAGAAAAATTCACAAAATTCACATAAACAGACGTAAATCTACACACAGTCATACACACATCATACACACAGACACATTAGAGGTATTAATATGGGGAAGTCGGCAGCAGCCTTACTCACCTCCCCTGCTTGTCTTCGTCCAGCTCCTCCAGGGTATGTGGCTGTGCAGGCCGCACTGTGTGATGGCTGGGGGCAAATACAGCACAGGGGGCATAGACAGCACTGGGTGGACATATATGTTACTGGGGTCACCAGGGGGTATACATATTACTGGGGGTGCATAGACATCACTGGGGGCATCCATGTTACTCGGGTGGCATACACATTACTGGGGTCAGTGGGGGGGAGCATACACATTACTTGGGTCCGTGGTGGGGGCATACACATTACTAGGGGCATAAACATTACTGGGGTCAGTGGGGGGGAGCATACTGTTAGGGCCAGATGGACGGGTAGACCCTGGAGGTGGATCCACTGGGCTGAACTCCCGGATGAGGGAAAGGAGTCCGGCAGCCGGAGCACTGTAGGTAGCAGGACAGTCCGTGCACTGGGAGAATACGGAGAAGTCCCTGGGACCACAAGGTCACTGATGGTGGTCCGGGTGACGGAGCTCAGGTTCGGAAGCCGTGATGGTGTCAGGCGGGGTCCAGAACCGTTGGAGCGAGATGACGGGTCACCGCAGGGATCCGAGATGGTACGGACTGTCAGGATGGCAGATGGGCAGCGTTCGGGGTTCGAGGTACCGCAGGACCGGATGACGATGCAGGATCGGCTCTAGAAGATAGAGAGGTAAGTATCTCACAAAACACAAGGAGACCTGACTCCTAGCTTGGGAAAACACGAAGATCAGGCCCCGCCCCCTTGGACAATAACCCCTTTATACCCTGTACCTGTTCTGCATCATTTCCTGTTAATGGACGCTGGCCCTTTAAGAAAGGGTCAGTGACCGCGCGCGCGCCCTAATGCGCATGCGCGCGGCCCGGGTGCCAGAAGCCAAGGAAGGAAGCTGAGAGGAGGACGCAGGGGAGCCGGCCAGGACCTGGGAAGCCGTCGGACGCCGGGATCGGAGACCAGGGGGCCTGGGAAGGACGGGCACCGGAGGCTGGAGAGCGGGGAGCGTGGCAGGTGAGCCGGGGAGCGGAGCTGAGGACCCGGGGAGTGGAGCAGAGGACCCGGGGAGGGGAGCCGAGGACCCGGGGAGCGTGACAGTACCCCCCCCCCCACGCCCCCCTCCCCGCAACCGGGACATGAAGGCACGGATCAGAGGAGTGCCCACGTTCTCCCTGGGCTCCCAGGACCTATCCTCAGGACCATACCCCTCCCAGTCCACCAGGAAGAACTGTCGACCCCGTACGGTCTTCATGGCCACGATATCCCTTACCGCATAGATGTCGTCATCGGCAATAGGTGGAGGAGCCGGACTGGCAGCAGCGGAGAAGGGACCAAGGACAACCGGCTTGAGCAGGGAGACGTGGAATGAGTTGGGTATCCTCATCGTGGCCGGGAGCTGTAGCTTGTAGGAGACCTCATTGATCTTGTTGAGGACTTTAAACGGCCCGATGTAGCGAGGACCCAGCTTGTATGATGGTATCTTCAAGCGGACGTACTTGGAAGCAAGCCAGACGAGATCTCCAGGAGAGAAACACGGAGGGTCCAGACGTCTCTTGTCTGCGTGTCGTTTCATCCGTAGGGAAGCACGCCCAAGGGACGCCTTGACAGAGTCCCAAATGGTTGCAAAGTCACGGGCTACAGTATCAGCAGCAGGGACATCCGAAGAAGGGGATACCGGCAATGGGACGGAGTGCTGGAGTCCGTAAATGACATGGAAGGGAGAGCTGGAGGACGACTCACTGATGTGGTGATTATGGGAGAATTCTGCCCAAGGAAGAAGCGTGGACCAATCGTCATGATGGGCGTTCACGTAGTGACGTAAGAAAGAGGTCAATATTTGATTGATCCTCTCCACTTGGCCATTAGACTGAGGATGGTAGGCAGATGAAAAGTCTAGAGTCACTCCCAGATGTTTGCAGAGAGCCCTCCAGAAGCGGGAGGTAAACTGAGTTCCTCTGTCGGACACGATGTGTGATGGGAAGCCATGCAAGCGGAAGATGTGATGTATATAGGCGTCCGCGAGTTCCTGAGCAGAGGGCAATCCAGCCATAGGAACGAAATGGGCCATTTTAGAGAATCGATCCACCACGACCCATATGACTGTGTGTCCGGAGGACAATGGCAAGTCCGTAATAAAGTCCATCGCTATGTGTTGCCAGGGAACTGAGGGTATGGGCAGAGGCAGAAGACGGCCGTATGGCAGGTGTTTGGGTGTCTTGTTCCTGGCACAGGAGGAGCAGGCAGAGACAAAAGAGGCGACGTCCGTGCGCAGGGATGGCCACCAGTAATGACGTACAATAGCGCTCCATGTTTTCTTCTGACCTGCATGACCGGCTGTTTTCGAGGCATGACCCCAGTGTAACACTTTTTGCCTGTCTGTCTCAGAGACATAGGTCTTCCCGGGCGGTATCTGGGCCAGGGTGACAGGAGTCACCGGAATAATCTTGCTTGGACAGATGATGGGTTGAGATGTCTCTTCCTCCTGTTCCATGGGCACGAAAGACCTAGACAAGGCATCAGCGCGTACATTCTTGTTTGCGGGTCGGAAATGAAGCTGGAAGTCGAACCGGGCAAAGAACAAGGACCACCTGGCTTGCCGTGGGTTCAGTCGCTGAGCAGTCCGCAGGTATTCCAGGTTTTTGTGGTCCGTGTAAACAATGACAGGGTACACTGCTCCTTCCAGAAGATAGCGCCATTCCTCCAGAGCCAGTTTGACCGCCAATAGCTCTCGGTCCCCGATGGTGTAATTGCGTTCAGGCGTGGAGAAGCTCTTGGAGAAGAAACCGCACGTCACCATCTTCCCGGAGGAGGACTTCTGCATGAGCACTGCTCCGGCTCCCGAGGAGGAGGCATCCACCTCCAAGGTGAACTGGCGGTTTAACTCTGGACGGTGGAGTACAGGAGAGGAGGCAAAGGCTCGCTTTAGAGCGCCAAACGCGGCGTCGGCCGCAGGTGACCAGTCCTTTGGATTAGCCCCCTTCTTGGTCAAGGCGGAGAGAGGAGCAGTCAGAGCCGAGAAGTGAGGAATGAACTGGCGGTAATAGTTAGCGAATCCCAGAAAGCGTTGGATTGCCTTCAGTCCAGAAGGAGGAGGCCAGTTGAGAATGGAGGAGACCTTCTTGGGATCCATCTGCAGTCCGGTATCGGTGATGAGGTACCCCAGGAAGGGGAGAGAAGACTGTTCGAAGACGCACTTCTCGTACTTGGCGTACAGACGATTCTCTCTCAGTCGTTGTAGAACCAGTTGCACGTTCTCTCGGTGGGTCTGGAGGTCCGGAGAGAAGACAAGGATGTCGTCCAGATATACCACCACACAGACGTAGAGAAGGTCCCAAAACACATCGTTCACTTATTCTTGGAAGACAGCTGGTGCATTACACAGGCCGAAGGGCATCACGCAGTATTCATAGTGCCCATCGCGAGTGTTGAACGCGGTCTTCCATTCATCCCCTGAGCGGATACGGACCAGGTTGTAGGCACCCCGAAGATCCAACTTGGTGAACACACGAGCTCCTCTGAGCCGATCAAACAATTCGGGGATGAGCGGCAGGGGGTACTTGTTTTTCACGGTGATCAGGTTCAATCCCCGGTAGTCTATACATGGGCGTAGGTCACCCTCTTTCTTCTTTACGAAGAAGAAGCCTGCTCCAGCAGGAGAGGAGGATCTCCGGATGAATCCCTTAGCCAGGCTCTCTGTGATGTACGTAGACATGGCCCTTGTTTCGGCTGGAGAGAGTGGATATATCCGTCCTCGAGGTGGTGTAGTTCCCGGGAGCAGGTCAATGGCACAATCGTAAGGACGATGTGGTGGAAGTACTTCGGACTCCTTCTTGTCAAAGACGTCCACGAAGGACCAATAGGCTGAGGGCAGTCCCGGTAGGGACTCGGGAACCGGAGGTCGCCGGATGGGTTGTATGGTCTTCAGACACCTCTCATGGCAAGAAGACCCCCATCGAGTAATATCGCCAGTGCCCCAGCTGACTGAAGGCTCGTGTGTCCGCAACCAGGGAAGGCCCAGCAGAATTTGATGTGACATATGTGGGAGGACGTAGAGAGCGATGTTCTCGGTGTGCAGAGCACCGATACGCAGTTCAAGCGGCTTGGTGATCCAGGAGATGGTGTCAGAGAGAGGTCTCCCATCCACAGAGGCAATCACGAGGGGCTTGTCGAGTGGAGTAACAGGCACCCGGTACTTGTCCACCCCACCGTGGCCTGCTGGATGAAGTTGCCTGCTGCCCCAGAATCGAGGTACGCCTCAGCCGTAAACCGCGTCTCTCCCGTTGTTACTTGCACAGTCCATGTAACTGGGTCTGAGAGAGTCCCAGCACCTAGGGTGGCCTCTCCTACCAACCCTAGGCTTTGGAGTTTCCCGGCCTCTCTGGACAGGCGCGTAGCAGGTGTGTGCCCTCTCCGCAGTAAAAGCAGAGACCCTTGGCGAGCCGCTCTGCTCGACGTTGTTCAGACTGTCGCACACGGTCGATCTGCATGGGCTCATGGACGGAGACACCAGAGGCCGTTGACTGGAGTACGGCGGGCTTCCGTGGAGGAGAGGAATGCCGTACCGGACGTCTCTCACGGGATACCTCTTTGGACCGCTCCTGAAAGCGTATGTCCACTCGAGTCGCTAGGGTAATCAGGGCGTCCAGGGTGGACGGTACATCATGTCCAGCCAGCTCATCTTTGATTCGACCCGATAGTCCTTCCCAGAAGGCGGCGGTTAGGGCCTCGTTATTCCACCCGAGTTCTGACGCCAAGGTGCGGAAACGGATGGCGTATTGACCCACCGTCAGTGTTCCCTGACGTAACCGGAGAAGTGATGACGCAGACGCGGAGGCGCGTCCGGGTTCGTCAAAGGTGCTGCGAAAGGCCTGCAGGAACTCCTGGAGGTTCTTGGTCATAGGTTCCTCCTTCTCCCACAAGGGGTTCATCCACGCCAGTGCCTCGCCCTCTAGGTGAGACATGATGAAGGCGACCTTGGCTTGGTCGGAGGCAAACAGATGTGGCAGCTGCGTGAAATGGAGGGAGCATTGGTTTATAAACCCCCTGCAGGTCTTGGGATCTCCGGCGTACCGGGGTGGTGAGGCCAAACGCAGTCTGGAAGCATCCGAAGAGGCAGCCACGGGAGCGGGGGTCGTGGCTTGACTAGTGGAGGCTCGGGATGTTGAAGACGTGACTGCCGCTTGTAGCGTGGTCAGGCGGGTGTCCACAGAAGTCATAAAGTTCAGCATGCGGGTCTGAACTTCACGCTGGCGTTGGAGTTCCTCATGCAAGGCCGCTAGTGCTTCGGCGGGATCCATGGCCTGATCTTACTGTTAGGGCCAGATGGACGGGTAGACCCTGGAGGTGGATCCACTGGGCTGAACTCCCGGATGAGGGAAAGGAGTCCGGCAGCCGGAGCACTGTAGGTAGCAGGACAGTCCGTGCACTGGGAGAATACGGAGAAGTCCCTGGGACCACGAGGTCACTGATGGTGGTCCGGGTGACGGAGCTCAGGTTCGGAAGCCGTGATGGTGTCAGGCGGGGTCCGGAACCGTTGGAGCGAGATGACGGGTCACCGCAGGGATCCGAGATGGTACGGACTGTCAGGATGGCAGATGGGCAGCGTTCGGGGTTCGAGGTACCGCAGGACCGGATGACGATGCAGGATCGGCTCTAGAAGATAGAGAGGTAAGTATCTCACAAAACACAAGGAGACCTGACTCCTAGCTTGGGAAAACACGAAGATCAGGCCCCGCCCCCTTGGACAATAACCCCTTTATACCCTGTACCTGTTCTGCATCATTTCCTGTTAATGGACGCTGGCCCTTTAAGAAAGGGTCAGTGACCGCGCGCGCGCCCTAATGCGCATGCGCGCGGCCCGGGTGCCAGAAGCCAGGGAAGGAAGCTGAGAGGAGGACGCAGGGGAGCCGGCCAGGACCTGGGAAGCCGTCGGACGCCGGGATCGGAGACCAGGGGGCCTGGGAAGGACGGGCACCGGAGGCTGGAGAGCGGGGAGCGTGGCAGGTGAGCCGGGGAGCGGAGCTGAGGACCCGGGGAGCGGAGCAGAGGACCCGGGGAGGGGAGCCGAGGACCCGGGGAGCGTGACACATACACATTACTTGGGTCCGTGGGGGGGGCATACACATTACTAGGGGCATAAACATTACTGGGGTCAGTGGAGGGGGCATACACATTACTGGGGTCCGTGGGGAGGCATACACATTACTAGGGGCATAAACATTACTGGGGTCAGTGGGGGGGGGCATACACATTAGTGGGGTCCATGGGAGGGGCATACACATTACTAGGGGCATAAACATTACTGGGGTCAGTGGGGGGGCATACACATTACTAGGGCCTGTGGAGCCTACATACTGACAGTGGTGGCCTGTGGGGCATACCTACTGGCCCTAGGGATGCTTAGGGCACAGGCTGGAAGACGCTCAGGGCCCAAGCTGGCAGCACTGGAGGGTGCTGAGGGCATAAGCTGGCAGTACTGCGGGGAGGGCGCTGAGGGCACAGGCTGGCAGCATTGCGGCAGGGCGCTGAGTGCACAGGCTGGCAGTACTGGGGGGGAGGGTGCTGAGCGCACAGGCTGGCAGCACTGGGGGGCACTGAGGGCACAGGATGGCAGCACTGGGGGGGCACTGAGGGCTCCTCTGGCTGCTTTCTCTGAGTCCCCTCTGTTTCTGCTTTTTCTATTGCAGGTACAGGGGGACCTGAGAAGACAAGTGCTGTACTCTCCCCTGCTCCCCCCTTCTGCACTCACTCTGCACTGTCCTCCTGCAGGCACACTGCTCCCTCCTCCTGCACTCACTCTGCACTGTCCTCCTGCAGGCACACTGCTCCCCCTCCTGCACTCACTCTGCACTGTCCTCCTGCAGGCACACTGCTCCCCCCTCCTGCACTCACTCTGCACTATCCTTCTGCACTCACTCTGCACTGTCCTCCTGCACTCACTCTGCACTGTCCTCCTGCACTCACTCTGCACTGTCCTCCTGCACTCACTCTGCACTGTCCTCCTGCACTCACTCTGCACTGTCCTCCTGCACTCACTCTGCACTGTCCTCCTGCACTCAACTCTGCACTGTCCTCCTGCACTCACTCTGCACACACTCTGCACTATCCTCCTGCACTCACTCTGCACTATCCTCCTGCACTCACTCTGCACTATCCTCCTGCACTCACTCTGCACTGTCCTCCTGCACTCACTCTGCACTGTCCTCCTGCACTCACACTGCACTGTCCTCCTGCACTCACTCTGCACTGTCCTCCTGCACTCACTCTGCACTGTCCTCCTGCACTCACTCTGCACTGTCCTCCTGCACTCACTCTGCACTGTCCTCCTGCACTCACTCTGCACTGTCCTCCTGCACTCACTCTGCACTATCCTCCTGCACTCACTCTGCACTATCCTCCTGCACTCACTCTGCACTGTCCTCCTGCACTCACTCTGCACTGTCCTCCTGCACTCACTCTGCACTGTCCTCCTGCACTCACTCTGCGCTGTCCTCCTGCACTCACTCTGCGCTGTCCTCCTGCACTCACTCTGCGCTGTCCTCCTGCACTCACTCTGCGCTGTCCTCCTGCACTCACTCTGCGCTGTCCTCCTGCACTCACTCTGCACTGTCCTCCTGCACTCACTCTGCACTGTCCTCCTGCACTCACTCTGCACTATCCTCCTGCACTCACTCTGCACTATCCTCCTGCACTCACTCTGCACTATCCTCCTTCACTCACTCTGCACTATCCTCCTGCACTCACTCTGCACTGTCCTCCTGCACTCACTCTGCTCTCTCCCTGCTGCTGCTCTTACCTCAGTTGCAGAACAAACGAAGCAGCCGCTGTGGAGAGCCGGTCACATGTGAGAATCCTGGGCAGAAGAGGCAGGCAAAGGGGGCGTGGCCAGCATAGAGCGAGCAGCAGGAGGGGACAAGGAAGACATCCCGAGGAGTGTATGTGTCCAGCATTCAGAGAGGGCGTGGACGACAGCAAAGCGGCGTGCCCAGCAGCATAGATGCCATGGAAGGCATCCAGAGATTGTGGCCTGCATCTGGAGGGGGCGTGATCGGCAGAGTGCGGGGGCGTGGCAGCTGCCTCTCACTACACTGCGGGATTACGGAGCTCCCGGGCGTGAGAACGGGACTGGACTATAAAATCGGGGCTGTCCCGCTGTATCCGGGACGGTTGGGAGGTATGCACACACTACGAGATCGCTACAGCGGCCGGATGTGCGTCACAAAATCCGTGACCCCAACGAGATAGCTGTAGCAAAATCGTAGCGTGTAAAGCCCGCTTAACCCAGACCCCTCCATCAGACACCAAACAGATAAGCATGATCCGTCAATTCACAGATCACGTTTCCTCTAGAGTCCGGAGGTAATATGTAACTATGGTTGACTATTGAAGCTTCCACACTAGAAGCCTGTATTATTCCTTTCTTAAACACCTTTAAGAAACTGCAGGTGAATAGTTCACCAAGGCGTAACTTTAAAGCTCAAGGGTCCTAATGCAAAATTTGCAACAGGGCCCCCAACCCTCTTTGTGTCATTTATACTCATACTTGTCTTGTTTCTGGAACTTCTAGGAGGTTCTTGGAGAAAGGAGAGGCCTTCAAGATTCCAAGAAAAGTTAGAAAATCTCTCTGACATGGTTAAACTCATTGAAAACCTCTTGGAAATAAGCATTTCTGGAACGTTTCTTCTCTCTGACACCAGATGGTCCCAGAATAGTCCATTATTAGATAGAGCACCAGGGTATAATTGTGATTTTGTGGGTAAGTGGAATGGATATAGAAGGGACGGGACCTAAAAAAGGAGTGCGACCACCACGTTGGCATGTGTCTTCTTATGAAGGGTGGTTAGCTCTTAAAAGGGTTGTACCAAGTTTGGAAGCAATCCTTCATCCATAGGTTGAGGGATAACTTTTCAATCACTGGTGGTGTGACTTTCGGGACCCCCATTGATCCCAAGAACAGGGCTACGAAGAGCCCCTGTATGAATGTAGTGGTTGTCATTCATATGTACTCCAATCAATCTTATGCGAGTCCCAAAGTCTCACAGACCCGTTACGAAGAAATAGAGCATAGGTTCTCATGATTGACCCTGGCTGCATTCCGATGAGGCTCTTCAGAGCTCCATTTTCAGGATCAATGGGGGGGCCCAGTGGTTGGACCCTCAGTGAAAGGGAAGTTCCCATATCCCTATCCTATGGATTGTGGATAGCTTCCAAACTTGGTACAACCCTGATGGGCACCACCAAAGCCCTCAAAGTTATTGTTCCTCCAGCTATGCCCAAGGTAAAGTTTACATCACAGACACGATAACATTTCTAAGACATAGGGAACACTTTACTTTGTAAGTACGACATTCTGCTTCCTTTCATATGAACATATTGTTTTCCTCCAATCCTCCTATTTTTGCCATCCTCCTTCCAGAATGTCACCTCGCACGAGGAGCAGAGCGTATAACACTGGAAGGGAGACAAATTGACATTTTAATGGAATGGAGCATTTTGCAGACGGCGTTTCTATTCTGGTCTCTGACATCAGCGATGCTGAACAATGAGTGACTCACGGAGAACGGTGAGACACAATCACGTCTTCAATTCTCCATGGACCTCAAAAGGAACATAAACAGCACTTCTGTCAAGAGCGCAGAAATGTGAAGTCTTGGCTATATTTAACTGAGATGAACATTTCATATCAAGTGTCAGAAATACTCAGCAAAGTCATATTCCCAGTCCTGTATATAGGGGAATATCACAAGACACAGGATATAACAGCAGGGTTATATATACAACAGTAAAACCTAAACTGGTGCCCTATCATGGTGCTGGATTATAGATGGTGGACTTGCCCCTGTACTGGTTACTATACTATGTATTCTATGGGACAGCAATGGAGTGGAAAAGATAGGGTTAAGGGGGAAGTGACAGATGTGGGAAGGAGGACAGTAAGGAGGTCTCAGTAGAGGATAGGGTTCAAGAAAGAGAAGACATGGCTTCTTTGCTAGAGCTGGACAGGGAGCCCTAACGAAACTTCGAGAGGTCCGGAGCCTACGGCTCACCCCGGCGGGCTTAGAGAGTCATCTGGCTAGAGAGCTGTCGGGGTCCAAAATCGGATGCAGGTGTGAGGAATAGAGGGAAAGGAGACACAGATGCCTGAGCTTGAGGACGAGGTCCAAGATAGTGGGGGGATAGGTTGAGGAGCAGTAACCCACACTAGGAGAATGAAAGGGAATTAAGGTCATGTCTGTCATAACGGTGAGAAGAATAAAAGTGAACGATTCTGGTTGGCAAAGTGAACCCCAGTGTTGCTTGTGTTACTAACTGTCTACGATAACAAATGCCAGAGGGGTGATGGACACCGGTCTGAGGAAACCAGTAAGTGCCATGCACCCCATCCGAAGTGACATCCCCTCATGGGGTATCCTAGGCAAAGGAGTGTGGCACGAGAGCGGCCTGGCATCCCCCCTTCTTCAGGATCATGAAAATACATCCTCAATATTCTAAAATGGAGGTATTTGTGCTCACATATGAGAACTTTACATGATATTGTGGGATGTGAGTTCCACAGACTAGTAATTTGTGGGGTCTTATTTGTAGGACCCCGACTGATCGAAATTTTCTCACTTATCCAAGGGCACCTGTAATCCACTGAAAGCTTCTGTCATGCAAGGGGATACCTTAATATCTGGCATCTTGATCCCACAAGTCAATACATCAGGTCAACAAGATGAGCAGCGCCTCTTGATTATATCGACCTGGGGGTCTATTTAAGTGGGCTTCATTGTCTGGACCTCACCTGGCATTTTAAATGCAAATTATCCTTTGCGCCTACACACAAAGTTTGGGATTTTATGTGCTTATATTCATGTGTAAGAGTAACCAATAGTACCAAACAAAGGATAATGATCATTTTCATACGCAGTTGGAAGCACAGTCATTAACTGAAACAGAAACAGGTGTGTATGAGGCTTTTAACTTGGTGAGGAACAGCCAAACTCTGTTACTAAGGTGAGGCTGTAGCAGACAGTTTCGTGTCACAGGTCATACATCATGGCAAGACTGGGCAAAGCAACAAGACCCAAGGTAGTTATACTGCATCAGCAAGGTGTCTACCAAGCAAAGATATCAAAGCAGGCTGTGGTTTCAAGATATGTTGTTTAAGGTCTTTTAAAGAAGCACCAAAAAATGGGCCAAATTGAGGACTGTAATTGCCCTGGAAACTTAGGAAACTTAGTGAAGCTGATGAAAGACATAGGATACTAACTTCTCTTGAAATCGGAAGATGTCCTGCAGTGCCATCAACTCAGAATTGGTAGCAACCAGTAGGGTTGAGCAACAGCTATCTATAGTCAGCAAAGTCTGGTCAGAAGTGGTCTTCGTGGAAGAAATTAGGCCATAAAACCTTACCTTTGCCAAAGAATTAAGGCCAGGTGACTCAACTAAGCACTGACTGCAGCAACAAGACCCAAGGTAGTTATACTGTATCAGCAAGGTGTCTCCTAGACAAAAATATCAACACAGACTGGGGGTTCAAGATGTAATGTCCAAAGGCTTTTAAGGGAAACACCAAGAAATAGGCCAAATTGAGGACTGTCATTGCACTAGAAACTTAGTGCAGCAGATGAAAGAAACATCATACTTACTTCTCTTGAAATTGGGAGATGTCCAGCAGTGCCATCAGTTCAGAATTGGCAGCAACCAGTGGGGTCCAGCTAAAGTCATTTACAGTCAGTAATGTCTGGTCAGAAGTGGTCTTCATGGAAGAAATTAGGCCATAAAACCTTACCGCAGACATAGAACTAAAGGCCGCTTTATACGCTGCGATATCAGTACCGATATCGCCATCGTGCGTACCCGCCCCCATCGGTTGTGCGACACGGGCAAATCGCTGCACGTGTTGCACAACATCGCCCGGACCCGTCACACATACTTACCTTCCCTGCGACGTCGTTGTGACCGTCGAACCGCCTCCTTTCTAAGGGGGCGGTTCGTTCAGCGTCACAGCAACGTCACAGCTGCGTCACTGAACCGCCGCCCAATAGAAGTGGAGGGGCGGAGATGAGCGGGACATAACATCCCGCCCACCTCCTTCCTTCTGCAAAGCGGCCGGGAGGCAGGTAAGGAGAGCTTCCTCGTTCCTGCAGTGTCACACGTACCGATGTGTGCTGCCGCAGGAACAAGGAACAACTTCGTTACTGCTGCAGTAACAATATTTGAGAATGGACCCCCATGTCGCCGATGAGCGATTTTGCACGTTTTTGCGACGATGCAAAATCGCTCATCGGTGTCACACGCAACGGCATCGCTACAGCGGTCAGATGTGCGTCACAAAATCCGTGACCCCAACGAGATCGCTGTAGCGATCTCGTAGCGTGTAAAGCCCCCTTAAGGCCAGGCGGCTCATCTATGCACAAAAACATAAGAGCTGGAGAGCAGAAATATGGTAGCATGGTAGGAGTTCTGGACTAATGCTTGAAAATATGAAATATTTTGCTATAACAAGGCAATTTGTTTGCAACCACACAAGCCATACATATATAATATTTCCCAGCTCATAAAGTATCGAGAACACCTCCCCCACACCCTTACATGAACCTCCGTTGGGATGTTTCGAGCTAATGGTACCGATGTAGCCCTTATTTGTAACTTCAGTCCTGAACTCCTTATGCTTCTTCTTTGAAGTGCTCACATCAGATATGCAAATGCTCAGTAATTAATTGCAATGATAAGCAGCCACTAATTAGTAGACTGCAGCAAAACCTTTTTGCAAGGGTAAATTTTAGAGCGAACGATTTCCTAGTTTATCCAGTACTTAATACTGAACGCCTTGATGAGAATGTAGTAATAACAGAGCCCGATAATGGGAACAAAGTCATCTGAACGGAAGATAGAAGTGCGGCTGTAATGAGTCAGCCCTGGCAGCAATCTCCGAAAAATGAAAAGGGACGCGTTTCCTAATGCGGATGTCTAAATTAATTGTACGCACATTACAGAGCATTTCCCAGTAATAGCACACGCTAATCACCACTAAATGTAAAGCTAAGATTTGCATGACTCCTCTTTGTGTCTGTTTCTGGAAGACATTGGTCAACCAGTATGGCCGTCTGTCACAAGAGCGCACACTAGGAGACATTGACCCTCTAATCCAAAAGACCTGGGCGGCACACGGGCCTTGGGCATTAGTGTAGTAGACCAATGAAGCATGCAGAGCATAGACAGCAGAGGGACTGGAGACCACAGGCAGACAGTTGAGTACCATATTTCCCTTATACATTATTGGCTTTTCAGTGTGCAGCTGTATGCATTTTATAGTTGCTATGTTTTTTCAGCTAGCACCTGTTTACATTTGTTGGATGTGCGGGTCAGTTTTTGTGGATATTTGTAGTTGAGATGCTGGAAACTGCAGGCAGGCAGAAGATATCCTGGAGACTACAGACGGAAACCACAGCCAGGTAGTTAGCTGTGGAACTGGAAGCCGCAGAAAGACAAGAGACATCCTCGAGACCACAAGCAGGTTGTGCGATATGAGAAACCACAGACTAGTAGGTAGTTGCTGTACCGGAAATTGAAGCCAGGTAGTTTGTTGTGGACCTGGAAGCCGCAGAAAGGCAAGAGGCGTCATGGAGACCTCAGGCAGGTTGCAAAGGTAGATGAAGAACTGGAAGCCTCAGACAAGCAGGAAGGCATTCTGGAAACTGCAAGCAGATTGTGCAATACTGGAAACTGCAGGCAGGAGATATCCTGGAGACTACTGACAGGTAGTTGCCATACCGAAAATTGCAGCCAGGTAGTTAGTTGTGGACCTGGAAGCCGCAGAAAGGCAAGAGGCGTCATGGAGACCTCAGGTAGGTTGTGCGATACTGGAAATCACAAGCAAGTATGTGTTCGTGACGCCAGAAGTGTCTACGTGTACCGCCCCGCGGGCTCGGCTGCGACCGCCGAGCCGTTCGGATCCGTGCTCGTACGGTGGGTGGCTCGAGCTTCTCACGGACCCGAGGGGCATGTCGGTCTGCAAGGGGGTTGGCGCTACACGCAGGGACTTCGGTGGGGAGTTCCACGGCCAGGGGCCGCAGTGGTTTGGAAGGGATGTAAGTTCGTGACGTCACCTACAGGTTGTGGTGAATGGATGGACACCACCGCAGCCGTTAACTAGGCCTCCCGGGGACGGTGTTGCGCAGCTTGGTGTTGACCCCTCCGTGGGTAGGGGAGTGATGGTCCCGGGGGCCCGAGGGAGGTGCTGAGGCGTGGGGACAGGTGCGTGCTGGATGCTGGTGCGGCGCGGTGGTGGCCCGAAGACACTGGTGTACTCACTATGACACAATACACTGGAGTCTCTGGTAAACCAAACGGGATAATGAACGGGGCCCGCAGCCGGCTGCAGCTTCTCCCTTAACAGGTTGGTGGTTTCCGCCTTTCTCCTGCACCTCTTTGTGTGAATGTTTGACTCCTATGCCTAAGCAACGGTAGTCCGCTCCCCGGCTTGCTGGGCGTCGGAAGAGCCCTGTTTGCCCGCAGACGCTTGTGTCGCGGGCGGAGGAGGGGACGCTGCGCTCTCCCACTGCTCGGGTCCGGCTGCCGCTGCTGCTGCGGCCGCTGCTGCTTGGTGGCTCGAGCGATGGGCCGGATCCCGGGGACTCGAGCGGCCCGTGAGTGAAAAGGGGTGGTTTGGGTTTTGGGGATATTGTCCGTGACGCAAGTGACGTGTGGTGATTGTGTGGACACCACCGCTGCTCTGGACGGGGATCCCGGGAGCGGTGACAGGGAGCAGCTTTGTTGTTATTCCTCCCCTCCGTGGGTAGGGGGTTGGTTGTCCCGGGGCCCGGTGATGGGGTAGGGGTGGATGGCAGGCTGGGTGTGGGGCCTGGTGAGGTGCAGGGCCGCGGGGGCAGCGCTGTGCCGCACGGCACGGTGGTACTCACTCAGCCTGAGACGATGACACAGTTCTCGGTAAAACACACGGCTGGAAAGACGGTTCCCATGGACGGCTGCTGTTGCTTTTCCCCGGTAGTTAACGGTGACTGTCTCTTTCCCTGCACCTAGTACTTCTGTTGGTTGCGATGGGTTCCCACCGGCAACCCGCTCCCCGGCATGGATATGGGCCGGAGGAGCCCCTCTTTGCCCGCAGGCGCTGGCCCTGAGAAACTGGTGCCTTGGCGGTGGCGGTGTCTCTCTCATACGGTTGGACTGTTGCCTTCAATCGGGACTTAGTTGTTTGGAGACCCGGAGGTCCCCTTCACTGACGGATTTGGCAAATTCACGGCGACTCCAAGCCTTGCCGGGATCCGAAAGGCCCCTGCCAATGGTGCTGGCTTCTCCTTGTGTACCGGTCCGGTACCGCCGGGCCACCACCCGTCCACGGTCCTTACGGCAACTCTGATAGGCCACTCCTGCAGACGGTCACCGCCGTCTGCTAACCTTGCTGTCTCTGTCCGGGGCACACACCCGGACCAACTTCAGGCTCTGTTCCTGTCACTTTTCTCCTCACACTTGCTCCTTCACCACTCACTGACTGACTTTTACTCTGACTGCCCCTTACTGACTGTGTTTTCCCTCCTCCAGGACTGTGAACTCCTTGGTGGGTGGAGACCAACCGCCTGGCTCCACCCCCTGGTGTGGACATCAGCCCCTGGGGAGGGCAACAAGGGTTTCTGGTCTAGCTTTGATGTGCCTAACCGGGGTGTAGGGTGTGGTGATGTCATTACCTGTGACCCCTGGCTTGTCCAGGGCGTCACATTCCCCCTTAGCAAAATGCAGACCGTCCGCGGGCTGCCCGTCCAACACCGGTTTTATTTTTCTGTAGAAAGATAAGAAAAACGGTAACACATACAATTATACTAACTTCATCCCACAGCGGGAGGCACTTTTCTTAAACGTTGCAAACGGTTTTAAACGGTTACGGCTTCCGCTCTCACCCACCCAAGTAACCTGGCCCTGATGCTGCCCCTAAGAAAACAGGCAGCACCCCTTGACCCCAGTCCTGCACCAAGTTACCCGAGCGGGATCTGTCCTTTCCAGGGGACCCACGTCCATGGGGAGCCCCTGGACCCCCAGAGGGTAGCCACCGGTTCCGGTGGTGGCTGGGTCCCAGCCTGCTCCACTGCGGGCCCTCCCTCCAATCTGCCTCTCCGGAGGCGGTAACGGTGGAGAAATAACAAAACATTATTTACATTCCACAAGTTTGTGGTTGCCCTGCAAGTTCACGGGCTTGTCCGTAAGGAGTCCCTTACGCAACTTCAAATGGTCCCCACGGGGACAACGGTGCCGGCAACGACCGGTTCAATCAGCAGTAGTAGACAATCAGGTTAACTTCGGTTAATCATTTTCATTTTCATCATTTTCAAAAACTTTAAACACACATACAGGTGGTCCCAACGGGAACGGTGCAACGGTACCCCGCTGCCTTTACTCTGACTCTTCTGTGTCTGCTGGGTTCTCTGCCACCAGCATATCAAACATGCAGTGACAGGCTTGCTGTGACATGGGCGCCCGGTATCCATTCCCACCATTACGCGCGGTGTAATAAACTACCGGTTCCCCCACATAGCGGAGATGCTCACTTGCCTCCTCACCTTCAGGGGTGGATTCAGCACCAGAGCCGGAGTCGCTGGAGTCACCATCACTTGCATCTGCATCAGGCGGGTTGCCGCCAGCTGCCGCAGCCTCCTGGCTTCCAGTATCCAGCACATCAGATCCTTCTGCAGTAGCACGGGGTAGCAGGTCAGGCGAGTTTACACTGAGGCGCCCCATAAGTAACGGCAAGGGTGATGCATAGGTCGAGACTAGGCCGGGCCCCTCAGCCGCAGCGGCCGGTCCTGGTAGGACATAGGGACGTGGGTCACCAGTTGGCTCTGTTACATCTGTTCCCCTCCCGTACATCGGGGCAGTTGCAATCAGCATCTAAACCTCGTTGGTCCACTGCTCCATCATCCGGAAGATCTGATCCTGCTGACGTTGGTGGAATTTAATCACCCGGGCCTTCATCCATGCCACGGTCCCGGGCTCGGGGTCTGGCGCAATCACTTCCGGGACTTCTGGCACACTTTTATTAAGGGGCCGCGGTCCTAGCGGTTCCCCCGGGAGTGATTCAGGGACGTCCTGGGCGTCTGCAGCCGGTTGGTCCGCCGGGGCGGATTGGCAGGGTATCGCTACCGGTTGGGCAGGTAGCGGGCCTAGTGGCGGAGCGGCAGCAGCTAACACGGGTAGCGGGGAGAGAGGCAGGGTGAGCTGAGGCAGGCCGGGCTCCTCAGCTTCAGTGGCCGATCCCTCGGGAATACAGGGGCGTGGGTCTCTTACCCGCTCCTCCAAATCCTCTTCCACCTCGCGTCTCCGCATAGCAGCCACTACGTCCGCCATGTCGGTCTCCCACTCCTCTAGGAGGAGCTGCATATGGGTTTGCAGACGGTTATTCAACGGGGCAGTCCGGTCTCTCAGCCACATCGCCGTGCCGGGTGCGGGAGCGTCCTCGTTGGCAGTCGGACTGTGCATCTTGGCAATCGAGCCTTCCAGGAACCCAGTATTGCTGCAGAGTCCTGGTGTCTCTGCTTTTATAGCCGCGGCTACATGTGACCAGTCGCCATTTCGTGCCCCCTAGCCTCTTTCCAGCTCCTCCTCTCTCGGGGCGGGGTTTTGGCCTTCGCGCCTCCACTACTCGAGGAGACGCTCGAGCGGGAACTTTTCGCGCCAAAGATGGCGGCTTCTGAAATTTTTCGGCCGGACACCTCCGGCGGTAACAAGGCGCACCTCTACCCAACGGCAGAGCAGTAAGATCCTGTTCGTGACGCCAAGTTGTCGCGGGCGGAGGAGGGGACGCTGCGCTCTCCCACTGCTTGGGTCCGGTTGCCGCTGCTGCTGCGGCCGCTGCTGCTCGGTGGCTCAAGCGATGGGCCGGATCCCGGGGACTCGAGCGGCGCTTCTCGCCCGTGAGTGAAAAGGGGTGGTTTGGGTTTTGGGGATATTGTCCGTGACGCCACCCATGGTTGTGGTGATTGTGTGGACACCACCGCTGCTCTGGACGGGGATCCCGGGAGCGGTGACAGGGAGCAGCTTTGCTGTTATTCCTCCCCTCCGTGGGTAGGGGGTTGGTTGTCCTGGGGCCCGGTGATGGGGTAGGGGTAGATGGCAGGCCGGGTGCGGGGCCTGGTGAGGTGCAGGGCCGCGGGGGCAGCGCTGTGCCGCACGGCACGGTGGTACTCACTCAGCCTGAGATGATGACACAGTTCTCGGTAAAACACACGGCTGGAAAGACGGTACCCACGGACGGCTGCTGTTGCTTTTCCCCGGTAGTTAACGGTGACTGTCTCTTTTTCCCTGCACCTAGTACTTTTGTTGGTTGCGATGGGTTCCCACCGGCAACCCGCTCCCCGGCTTGGATATGGGCCGGAGGAGCCCCTCTTTGCCCGCAGGCGCTGGCCCTGAGAAACTGGTGCCTTGGCAGTGGCGGTGTCTCTCTCATACGGTTGGACTGTTGCCTTCAATCGGGACTTAGTTGTTTGGAGACCCGGAGGTCCCCTTCACTGACGGATTTGGCAAATTCACGGCGACTCCAAGCCTTGCCGGGATCCGAAAGGCCCCTGCCAATGGTGCTGGCTTCTCCTTGTGTAGTAGTAAAGTTGAAGCAATCAATTAGAAGTACATTAGTGCAAATTATAGAAAAAACTCCTAAAACTAATTTTTATTCAATTCAGTATTAAAAAGGGAAATACCCAACATTTATGTCAAGATTAAAAATCAAAAAAAGTCAAAAAAAGTTCAAGGGTACAAGGGGAGGGGTGGGGCCTGGCCCTTATGATGCCCTATGCTCACCCCTTCCTTGCTGTGGAGGTCGGCACCCTAGAACCTGCGCAATTGGCGCCCCCGCTCGACGTAGGCTGTCCCTATAGGCCCTATCCGGACCCTGACAAATCAAAAGGTGACGGTCTGAAGGGTTTAATACAAGGCTGAACCAACAATCAACTAAATATAATGATATATTATATCTAAATGGTGTACTATCTTAGGAGTCGTGTGAGGATCGTCTCCAGTGGACACCTATTGAGGCCTGAGATAAGTGGCGAATTGTGTATACTCTAATGAGTGACTGTGTCTGTTACTTATAAGTCTTATCTCACTGTCATATGTGAATTTGCTGTGGCTAGTTTCTGCCAGATAGCCGGTGGTTAAAGATTTGGCACTGGACTCTGGGCTTTCTAGCCTGGCTCTGGCTTGGAATAGTGGGATTGGACGGACCCAGCAACCAATGGCCTCTGGTGCTGTATAGAACTACCAGCATTTATTATGGTTTATTATATTCTGTCTGAACTAATTTTTCTCCACTCCTGAAGAACCTCAGATAGATGAGGGGAAACGCGTCGGGTGGTTTTTGTTAGGAGCCGCCTTCATCCTACTAGGTGGTCTTTCTTGGGTTATTGGACAATACCATTTCCCAAATTGTAGTATATTTAGATATAACACAAGTTATATAAAACACAAGTTTTTTCTTCTCCTTGTGTACCGGTCCGGTACCGCCGGGCCACCACCCGTCCACGGTCCTTACGGCAACTCTGATAGGCCACTCTTGCAGACGGTCACCACCGTCTGCTAACCTTGCTGTCTCTGTCCGGGGCACACACCCGGACCAACTTCAGGCTCTGTTCCTGTCACTTTTCTCCTCACACTTGCTCCTTCACCACTCACTGACTGACTCTTACTCTGACTGCCCCTTACTGACTGTGTTTTCCCTCCTCCAGGACTGTGAACTTCTTGGTGGGTGGAGACCAACCGCCTGGCTCCACCCCCTGGTGTGGACATCAGCCCCTGGGGAGGGCAACAAGGGTTTCTGGTCTAGCTTTGATGTGCCTAACCGGGGTGTAGGGTGTGGTGATGTCATTACCTGTGACCCCTGGCTTGTCCAGGGTGTCACACTTGCCCCTTGGGTCTCTATGCCTTGGCGGTAGCTTTACCCTGTATGGTTGGGCTGTTGTCTTCTAACGGGTCTTGTGTGGGAAAGGTCCTTAAGTCCAGTCCTCAATCAGTTGATTTGACTTGGCCCTGTCGGTTCGGGGCTTCGTACTGGGTCTGAGTACCCTGGTGCTCCGGTTTCCAATCGGTTCCCCAGTTCAGTACCGGCGGGCCACCGCCCGACCCGGTCCCTACGGTTCCACCGGCTGTAATCCCAGCTCCTGCAGGCGGCCACCACTGTCTGTCTCCTTGCCAGAGGTGACTGGGCTCCAACCCAGACACCTGAGTAGACTATTGGCAGTCCTGGTCACAGGTCTGCCCTTGAACTCGACCTCTCTCCTTCACTGTCAAGACTAGACTACTGCACACTGAACTTGTGTCTTTTTCCCGCCTCCAGGTCTGTGAACTCCTCGGTGGGCGGAGCCAACAACCTGGCTCCACCCCCTTGGTGTGGACATCAAACCTGGAGGGTGGTGAAAAGGTTTTGAAGTTTCGCTGCTGTCACCTTTTTAGGGGGGGGGGGGGTCAATGCATGGGACTACCTGGGACGACCTGACTAGTCCAGGGCATCACATTGGCAGTTGAAGACCTGGAAGACACAAACAGTCAAGAAGACGTCCTGGAAACCACAGGCAAATAGTTAGTGATACTGGAAACTGCAGAAGAGTAGGTAACTGTGGAATAGGAAGCTGTAGACAGCCAGAAAGACATCCTGGAAACTGAAGGCAGTTTGTGTGATACTGGAAGCAGGTAGGTAGATGAAGAACTGGAAGCCTAAGACAAACAGGAAGGCGTTCTGGAAACCGCAGGCAGGTTGTGCGATACTGGAAACTGCAGGCAGGAGATATCCTGGAGACTACTGACAGGTACTGGAAATTTCAGCCAGGTAGTTAGTTGTGGAACTGAAAGCTGCAGAAAGACAAGAAACGTCCTGGAGACCTCACTCAGGTTATGCGATACTAGAAACCACAGGCAGGCAGGTAGCTGAAGAACTGGAAGCCGCAAGCAGCCAGGAAGACATCCTGGAAACCACAGGCAGGTTGTGCTATAATAGAAACCACAGGCAAGTCGGTTGTGATACTGAAAACTGCAGTCAGGTAGGAAACTGTGGAATTGGAAACCACAGAGAGCCAGAAAGATGTCCTGGAAACTGAAGGCAGGTTCTGCGATACTGGAAGCAGCAGGCAAGTAGCTAGTGATACTGGAAGCCATATCATCCAGGTATCACATAGGAAAGTGGAGCCAAATCACAAGTGCAGGTTGGGGGTAAAGGGAAAAGCACAGGAGAGACTTCTGGCTGCGCCTGTGCAGCAGCATGCCTTTCACATGCAGTGTACAAACTCCTGCTCTCTGCAGCACAGAGATGAGTAGTTGACAACAGCCTTAATTATCTACAAAAACAGAATATTTCTTGAGAAATTTAATGACAACAGCAGATTTGAAGCTGTCACAGTTCATCCTTTTAGTTTTTCTTATGCTGTCATGGGTCTTCATCACTGACGCAGCCACTGGTCTAGTGTCTAGCAGAGGGTTTCCATACAAATGACTCATACTGTATATAAAATGCAGTAAACAAACATTGTCACCCCAGGATCTCCTGTCCTTGGGAGACGTGTGACAGGTTTGGGATCTAACTCTCAAATTGCCTTGTGAGACTCTGGGTTTTAAACATATTTCCTTTCTTTTGGTGCTGCAAGGTTTAATGACTCTTTCCTAGCTGGTAGTTCCTGGTTAGATCGATCTCAGGTGCAGTCAGTTTGTGACCACTCCCCTTCCCTTTAAATAGGCACATGCTCCATCACTTGATGCTGGTTATAGAATTGTATTCATTTAGAACTATTCACTATGGAGGGTGGAAGTCACTTGAAGTTGCTGAACTTGAGTCTCTTTCAGCCCTGCTGTTTGGCTATAATAGTTGATGTATATCCTTTTTTGTCTATGTCCCCCTGTCTGTCTTCTTTCCCCTGTCTTATTACGGTAGTAATGAAGTCTAGTGCACTCACCGGCCCCGGCACATTACAGGGTGAGTGGAGGGACAGTTAGGGACTAAGCATAAGATGGTGACGAGGGGAAGAACTCGTATAGGGATATTGTCACGTCCTCACTAGAGTCCGCTCCTGCGACTTCTTCTGCTTCAGTCTCCAGGCACCGCTATATTCGCGCCATGGACTATGTTGGTGATAGGAGAAGAGTCGGTGTCAGTGGCTCTGGTGGGTGCAAGCTCAACTCATCCACTAAGCTGGGTTTCCCTGGGATCTGCAGTACCACTGGCTGACTGTAGGTGGCGTGTGTCTTCCAGCTGAAGTCACAACCATTCAGCTACAGCCAATGGGATAGTTTTGTTCTCCTGCTAGTGTCTAGTTCCTGTTCTTACTATTGATCCCTGTGTTTTGACCTCTGCCTGCTCATTGACTACTCTCCTGCCTGCCGTTTTTGTACCTCGCTGCCACCTCCGGTTTTGACCTCTACCTGATTTCCTGACTACGCCCCTGCCTGTCGATTCTGTCCCTTTTTGTTCTTCCTGGTTTGGACCCTGCCTGACGACCACTCTTTCCTGGATTGCAGCCTTCCATAGGTAGTAATCTCCTGGACCTTGTGTAATTCCAAATCCCTGTACAGGGGTTAAAGGGTTTCAGGGTTCTTGATATCCCGACGACTTGGTGCAGGGCCGCCACTAGGGGGGGCATAGAGGACTCTAGTTCAGGGCCTCAACAAAAGGGGGGGCCCCTTCATGCTTTATTTATTGGCTTGTGTGTGAGGTGTGGAGGCGGAGCAGGGATGGAGGCGGAGCTGGGGTGGAGTGCCCAAAACTATGCCAGTCAGGGGCCCTGAAATTCCTAGTGGCAGCCCTGCTTGGTGGCTAGCCCTAGTCTGTCCATGACAGTCATCCTGAGTCTGTGGTCAAGGGCAGACGTTACAGATGTTAGGGGAGCTCAGGGTTCAGACAACAGGTTCGTGTCAGGAGGTGACCAGTCCCCTGCTCCCTATTGTCAGGGTCCTCCTCTTCCTTTCCATCCCTATTGTAACCTCTATGCTACACTGTGAGACGGGTGATCCCTTGCTCTAGAGTGACACATTGCCAGGCAGCTACATAGTGGGAAACCATCTTACTACAAAACCATACAATCTTTAATCTTATACCTAGTTTGTAGGATATCCCCTATCAATCAAATTGGGCAAAGCTTCCAATCACTGCCAAGACCCTCACAGATTCGGTGGTACTCCATTTGTAAGAGTAATAAGATTATTAGGTTTTTATTAATGCAAAAGATGTTATCAGGCTTGTCTTCTGTTACTTACTATTCTTGAATCCTATCCTTGATTTTTGTCTGCTGCCTGCCCTGACCACCTGGCAACTTACCATATTGAGTGAACTCTTCTGGACCTGACCTTCTGCTTCTCCACAGTCTGAAAAAATTAAGGTCAACCAAATCCAAGGGATCCACTACTACCAGATACTCCTCATGTCATACGCAACAGCCCAGGAACACGCTGCTTCATGTCTTATTAGTCGAAAACCTACAAGAGATAAAGTTCCTTAGCTGTTGCTATCTGGTACTCGTCTACGAGCCCAAGGTCCAGCCACGTGGAGGCCACGTCTAACGTATTACACTGATTACAATTTCTCATTGATGCCCCCTAGAGGAAAAATGGATTTTAAGCCATTCACCTTGAACCAGGACATAATTCATTTTCCATTTATGTTTTAATTGATCCTTAGAAAACCCCTGATGCACTCAAGACATAGGAGTAATTATATGATATGTACCTCCTCAGGCTGCGTGAAGAAAATGATAGATAAATCAATATGACTCCGCCGAGCAGCGCCTATGATCTTAACATGTACATGAATGAGAATCACTGTCTGTCTAAGGGAAGGAATATACATCATGGGGCGGCTTGTTCTTTTCTGTAAAGCCATATATCATATACACTGACGTGCCTCACTGACACTTATGGCTCTCGGACCTTCAGGAAAATCTGCAGCATTCTTGTACTGACCCCATATATATATAGCTGCAAAGTTGGTCAATTTTGGTGGATTGACTATTTTATGTATATGGAGGTATTTGGCCTGATGACTTTGGAGAAGGTTTTTACATACATCGTCAACTGTCATTTCGTTGTCGGCGTCTGTTCAGACTACTCCGCCTGATAACTTCTCTGCGGTCTGTAATCAGCGCAGGCAGACTCGGGTGTTGACCAACAGATTGGTAGTTCATAGGCAGGCTAGCAAGAGTTAATTTCTGCTAGTCTGCTTGTTAGTCTCCTTTGATCACATGTTGTGGGGGAGCCAATCACATCTTATGCTGGCTGGACAAATCCATTAGTGCCAGCTATAGTTTATCTATACTGGCCTGGTGAGGTTGTGTGATTCAGATTAACTGGTGGTTGTAGTACTTGTTGCTGTGAGGGGTTGTGGTGTTAACACTTGCTGTCTTTTTGTTACTGCATTCCTACTCTTGCTTTTCTCTTGGGTCTCTCATTGTTGAATTCACTTTGTCTTTGCAGTATGTCAGAGTTTTGATTTCCTTATCTGTGTTTCCATCTCTCCTGCCCCTTCCTTCCCTGGTTGGAGGGGGGTATCAGATCAGTTCTGGTCAGGAGTTTAGCCAGGCATGTGTGGCGCCCCTGAGGCCTCCGTCGCCACAGGTCATTGCACCCCATCCAGCGGTGTGATGCCCCATTCTGAGAGAGGAAGAGAGTGAACTCCGGTCCCCTGGTAAATCCACACTACACCCATTGCTAGGAACACACTGGGACCAGGGAAAGTGGCAGACAACCCTCCCATGCTGCATGCTGGGAGGGGTCATAAGACCCATCCCTGCTCCTATAGGGTAGAACAGGGTAATTGGGGAGGTGGGAGGAGCCATCTGAGAGCAGACACAGAGAGGAAGGTCAAGTTTAGCTAGTCTACCTCAGGGAGGGAGTGAGTGAGGAGCCAGCATGTAGTTGGAGAAGAAGAACGAGAGAAAGGAGGGAGGAGGAGGCCTACTGGAGGCAGGCAAGGAGGAGAAAAGAAAGACCAGAAAGAAAGAAAGAAAGAAAGAAGGAAAGAAAGCTCCAAGTCAGACAGGAGCAGAGAAACAGAAGGAGACGTTTCCTGGTGAAGATCCTGGGACCCAGAGGTCCAGGTGACACCACATAGGAGACAGAAGGAGTTGCAGGGCCACGGGTAGTCTGTATAGCTGTCGGGGCAGTTTAGAGCTACGGTGGCCTGTTCCACAAGAACATCGGTGGAGGGATCAAGCTGCGACAGGGGACGGTCCCTAGAGACTGGAGGAGTGCAAAGATCATCTCCAAACAGTAAAAACCGAGGCCCAAGGAATGTTGTAGACTCCCCGGGCCAGAACCCATAGCAGAACTTCCAGAAAAGGGGTAATCAGCCGACAGGTGACCCCCCAGCCTGGAGGCTGTAGTGGAGGCCAAGCCAGGTTTATCCTATCAAAGGCAAGGCTAAGGAAGACAGCAGAAGAAAGAGACACTAAGAGAAGGGTACCGGCTTTCACTCTCAGAATCACCCAGAAACGGCGGAGGTCCCTGACAGTGGTCCCAGCAGTCCAAGGGTCCCTACAGCGCTGTGACAAGAAGTGTGAGTAAAGAACTTGAACTGCACCCTTGAAGTGGTCTCTGTTATTTCAGCTGCATAGACATTCACAAGCACCAACTGTGCCCCGGGGCATTGCTCCACCTGTGGGGAGTAGTACCACCATTGCTGCCATATCATCCCCCGGAGGCCTCATACAGCAGCGGCGGCCTATTAGCCGCATACCACAGGTGGCGTCACGAACACAAACTTTAATCACCCCCAAGTCACTGAAGCCATATTCAAACTGACACCCACCAGGGCCACGGAGTCGGGCCCCGCCACCACTGACAACCACCGGACTAGTCCGGCCCGGCACCGGGTGTCCCATAGCCCTGGGGTGGGCGAGTCAACTTTGGCGCTGTGAACAGGATTTCGTGCCCGGTCACACCGGGTACTATGCGCCTGAAGAATCGTGAAATAGCCTGTGTTTTACTGTGAGAAACTGCCGCCATTGAAGACACTGAGCGCGGGAACAAGGGGGGCGTGCTAGCAGAAAGGGCGCGAAGAGGAGCCCCGCCCCCTTGTCCAAGAAAAGAGCGCGAAGCGGTGCCCGCCATGGAAGGCGGAAGAAGAAGATATGGCGACTAGAAAAGCTGGCCGGCTGGCAGAAAGAGTCTAAATGCCAGACCAGCAGAGAGAGAAAATGGCTCCTGCAAGCGGAGGCCAGGAGGAGCTTACCTGGATCAGGCCTGTGACCACCGCTGAGCTGGAGGCTGAGGTCGGAAGGATGGCTGATGGGATGAAGAAGCAGAGCGGACGGGAGACAGCCGTGTGGGGGAAGGAGATGGTGCTGGCCATGAGGAGTCTGCAGAAGTCTGTGCAGCGAGGCCTGCGTGGGGGTGATGCCCACGTCCACCCAGAGTCCACACCAGCGATGCCGATCCTGCTGCAGAGCATCTCCGGCCTAGATCTGGGTGAGTCCCATGCTGCCCCTGCCGGCGCGAGTGCCCCAACCCCCGCTGCCATTCCCGCGGTCCCTGGAGAGACGCCCGGCACGGCGACGCCGATCCGGGCCGCAGCCACGCCAGGTGCGGCCCGCCAAGATTTCGCCGCCGGAGCGGCACCCATCCACACCGCAGCAGCGACGCCAAGCCCGACCCGTCCAGCTCAGGCCCCAGCAGCGATACCCCGCTCGGACAAGCAAGATTCCGCCGCAGCGGCGACGTTAATCCACGCCGCAGATGCGGCCCGCCAAGCCCAGGCCGCAGCCACGCCAGGTGCGGCCCGTCAAGAATCGGTCACAGCAGCGACTCCAATACAGGCCGCCGCCATGCCAGGCGCGGCCCGCCAAGACCAGCAGACGCAGACTGTGCTGACCGCTGTCTACCTGCTGCCAGGTGGGGAGCCGGAGAAGAATCCCTACATGTAAAGAAGTAAAAGTGAAAGTGAAGAAAAGATGCTGAACTGTACATAGCCCCTGTCTGCCCCTCATTCTTTTTGAAGATGTCCCTTGTGTTCTGCCCTAATGTTCTTTTTGAAGATGACACCCTTTCCTGCTGTACTGCCCCTCATGCTTTTCGAAGATGTCACCCCCATGTTTAAATGTACCGGGCCACGGAACTGGAATGTGGTCCCCGGTGAATGTGATGTCTTATGTGTCCTGTGTAACCAGGCCACTGGACTTAGTGGCTGGTTGAGTATTTGCCCCATTGTTGTTTGAAAAGAAACGAACTGCCAGGCTACTGGACTTGTTGTAGCCAAGAATGTATATAGTTGCACCCTTTGTGCCCCCTACCAGAATTATGGGGGATGTCCCAAACCGTGCAATGGACTGGAAGTGCACACATAGTTTCTTTATAAGAAGTTCGCAACGTTTAAGTACTTGTGCCTCCCATAAAGGGAAGAAATGTTTTATTGTTTTATGTTATTCATAACAAAAATGTTTTGCAGTTCTTCCACATGTTTTTGTTGTTTTTCAGCCCGAGGACGTGCTGGGATTTGCTGTGGGGGAGTGTGGCGCCCCTGAGGCCTCCGTCGCCACAGGTCATTGCACCCCATCCAGCGGTGTGATGCTCCATTCTGAGAGAGGAAGAGAGTGAACTCCGGTCCCCTGGTAAATCCACACTACACCCATTGCTAGGAACACACTGGGACCAGGGAAAGTGGCAGACAACCCTCCCATGCTGCATGCTGGGAGGGGTCATAAGACCCATCCCTGCTCCTATAGGGTAGAACAGGGCAATTGGGGAGGTGGGAGGAGCCATCTGAGAGCAGACACAGAGAGGAAGGTCAAGTTTAGCTAGTCTACCTCAGGGAGTGAGAGAGTGAGGAGCCAGCATGTAGTTGGAGAAGAAGAACGAGAGAAAGGAGGGAGGAGGAGGCCTGCTGGAGGCAGGCAAGGAGGAGAAAAGAAAGACCAGAAAGAAAGAAAGAAAGAAGGAAAGAAAGCTCCAAGTCAGACAGGAGCAGAGAAACAGAAGGAGACGCTTGCTGGTGAAGATCCTAGGACCCAGAGGTCCAGGTGACACCACGTAGGAGACAGAAGGAGTCGCAGGGCCACGGGTAGTCTGTATAGCTGTCGGGGCAGTTTAGAGCTACGGTGGCCTGTTCCACAATATCATCGGTGGAGGGATCAAGCTGCGACAGGGGACGGTCCCTAGAGACTGGAGGAGTGCAAAGATCATCTCCAAACAGTAAAAACCGAGGCCCAGGGAATGTTGTAGACTCCCCGGGCCAGAACCCATAGCAGAACTTCCAGAAAAGGGGTAATCAGCCGACAGGTGACCCCCCAGCCTGGAGGCTGTAGTGGAGGCCAAGCCAGGTTTATCCTATCAAAGGCAAGGCTAAGGAAGACAGCAGAAGAAAGAGACACTAAGAGAAGGGTACCGGCTTTCACTCTCAGAATCACCCAGAAACGGCGGAGGTCCCTGACAGTGGTCCCAGCAGTCCAAGGGTCCCTACAGCGCTGTGACAAGAAGTGTGAGTAAAGAACTTGAACTGCACCCTTGAAGTGGTCTCTGTTATTTCAGCTGCATAGACATTCACAAGCACCAACTGTGCCCCGGGGCATTGCTCCACCTGTGGGGAGTAGTACCACCATTGCTGCCATATCATCCCCCGGAGGCCTCATACAGCAGCGGCGGCCTATTAGCCGCATACCACAGGTGGCGTCACGAACACAAACTTTAATCACCCCCAAGTCACTGAAGCCATATTCAAACTGACACCCACCAGGGCCACGGAGTCGGGCCCCGCCACCACTGACAACCACCGGACTAGTCCGGCCCGGCACCGGGTGTCCCATAGCCCTGGGGTGGGCGAGTCAACTTTGGCGCTGTGAACAGGATTTCGTGCCCGGTCACACCGGGTACTATGCGCCTGAAGAATCGTGAAATAGCCTGTGTTTTACTGTGAGAAACTGCCGCCATTGAAGACACTGAGCGCGGGAACAAGGGGGGCGTGCTAGCAGAAAGGGCGCGAAGAGGAGCCCCGCCCCCTTGTCCAAGAAAAGAGCGCGAAGCGGTGCCCGCCATGGAAGGCGGAAGAAGAAGATATGGCGACTAGAAAAGCTGGCCGGCTGGCAGAAAGAGTCTAAATGCCAGACCAGCAGAGAGAGAAAATGGCTCCTGCAAGCGGAGGCCAGGAGGAGCTTACCTGGATCAGGCCTGTGACCACCGCTGAGCTGGAGGCTGAGGTCGGAAGGATGGCTGATGGGATGAAGAAGCAGAGCGGACGGGAGACAGCCGTGTGGGGGAAGGAGATGGTGCTGGCCATGAGGAGTCTGCAGAAGTCTGTGCAGCGAGGCCTGCGTGGGGGTGATGCCCACGTCCACCCAGAGTCCACACCAGCGATGCCGATCCTGCTGCAGAGCATCTCCGGCCTAGATCTGGGTGAGTCCCATGCTGCCCCTGCCGGCGCGAGTGCCCCAACCCCCGCTGCCATTCCCGCGGTCCCTGGAGAGACGCCCGGCACGGCGACGCCGATCCGGGCCGCAGCCACGCCAGGTGCGGCCCGCCAAGATTTCGCCGCCGGAGCGGCACCCATCCACACCGCAGCAGCGACGCCAAGCCCGATCCGTCCAGCTCAGGCCCCAGCAGCGATACCCCGCTCGGACAAGCAAGATTCCGCCGCAGCGGCGACGTTAATCCACGCCGCAGATGCGGCCCGCCAAGCCCAGGCCGCAGCCACGCCAGGTGCGGCCCGTCAAGAATCGGTCACAGCAGCGACTCCAATACAGGCCGCCGCCATGCCAGGCGCGGCCCGCCAAGACCAGCAGACGCAGACTGTGCTGACCGCTGTCTACCTGCTGCCAGGTGGGGAGCCGGAGAAGAATCCCTACATGTAAAGAAGTAAAAGTGAAAGTGAAGAAAAGATGCTGAACTGTACATAGCCCCTGTCTGCCCCTCATTCTTTTTGAAGATGTCCCTTGTGTTCTGCCCTAATGTTCTTTTTGAAGATGACACCCTTTCCTGCTGTACTGCCCCTCATGCTTTTCGAAGATGTCACCCCCATGTTTAAATGTACCGGGCCACGGAACTGGAATGTGGTCCCCGGTGAATGTGATGTCTTATGTGTCCTGTGTAACCAGGCCACTGGACTTAGTGGCTGGTTGAGTATTTGCCCCATTGTTGTTTGAAAAGAAACGAACTGCCAGGCTACTGGACTTGTTGTAGCCAAGAATGTATATAGTTGCACCCTTTGTGCCCCCTACCAGAATTATGGGGGATGTCCCAAACCGTGCAATGGACTGGAAGTGCACACATAGTTTCTTTATAAGAAGTTCGCAACGTTTAAGTACTTGTGCCTCCCATAAAGGGAAGAAATGTTTTATTGTTTTATGTTATTCATAACAAAAATGTTTTGCAGTTCTTCCACATGTTTTTGTTGTTTTTCAGCCCGAGGACGTGCTGGGATTTGCTGTGGGGGAGTGTGGCGCCCCTGAGGCCTCCGTCGCCACAGGTCATTGCACCCCATCCAGCGGTGTGATGCTCCATTCTGAGAGAGGAAGAGAGTGAACTCCGGTCCCCTGGTAAATCCACACTACACCCATTGCTAGGAACACACTGGGACCAGGGAAAGTGGCAGACAACCCTCCCATGCTGCATGCTGGGAGGGGTCATAAGACCCATCCCTGCTCCTATAGGGTAGAACAGGGCAATTGGGGAGGTGGGAGGAGCCATCTGAGAGCAGACACAGAGAGGAAGGTCAAGTTTAGCTAGTCTACCTCAGGGAGTGAGAGAGTGAGGAGCCAGCATGTAGTTGGAGAAGAAGAACGAGAGAAAGGAGGGAGGAGGAGGCCTGCTGGAGGCAGGCAAGGAGGAGAAAAGAAAGACCAGAAAGAAAGAAAGAAGGAAAGAAAGCTCCAAGTCAGACAGGAGCAGAGAAACAGAAGGAGACGCTTGCTGGTGAAGATCCTGGGACCCAGAGGTCCAGGTGACACCACGTAGGAGACAGAAGGAGTCGCAGGGCCACGGGTAGTCTGTATAGCTGTCGGGGCAGTTTAGAGCTACGGTGGCCTGTTCCACAATATCATCGGTGGAGGGATCAAGCTGCGACAGGGGACGGTCCCTAGAGACTGGAGGAGTGCAAAGATCATCTCCAAACAGTAAAAACCGAGGCCCAGGGAATGTTGTAGACTCCCCGGGCCAGAACCCATAGCAGAACTTCCAGAAAAGGGGTAATCAGCCGACAGGTGACCCCCCAGCCTGGAGGCTGTAGTGGAGGCCAAGCCAGGTTTATCCTATCAAAGGCAAGGCTAAGGAAGACAGCAGAAGAAAGAGACACTAAGAGAAGGGTACCGGCTTTCACTCTCAGAATCACCCAGAAACGGCGGAGGTCCCTGACAGTGGTCCCAGCAGTCCAAGGGTCCCTACAGCGCTGTGACAAGAAGTGTGAGTAAAGAACTTGAACTGCACCCTTGAAGTGGTCTCTGTTATTTCAGCTGCATAGACATTCACAAGCACCAACTGTGCCCCGGGGCATTGCTCCACCTGTGGGGAGTAGTACCACCATTGCTGCCATATCATCCCCCGGAGGCCTCATACAGCAGCGGCGGCCTATTAGCCGCATACCACAGGTGGCGTCACGAACACAAACTTTAATCACCCCCAAGTCACTGAAGCCATATTCAAACTGACACCCACCAGGGCCACGGAGTCGGGCCCCGCCACCACTGACAACCACCGGACTAGTCCGGCCCGGCACCGGGTGTCCCATAGCCCTGGGGTGGGCGAGTCAACTTTGGCGCTGTGAACAGGATTTCGTGCCCGGTCACACCGGGTACTATGCGCCTGAAGAATCGTGAAATAGCCTGTGTTTTACTGTGAGAAACTGCCGCCATTGAAGACACTGAGCGCGGGAACAAGGGGGGCGTGCTAGCAGAAAGGGCGCGAAGAGGAGCCCCGCCCCCTTGTCCAAGAAAAGAGCGCGAAGCGGTGCCCGCCATGGAAGGCGGAAGAAGAAGATATGGCGACTAGAAAAGCTGGCCGGCTGGCAGAAAGAGTCTAAATGCCAGACCAGCAGAGAGAGAAAATGGCTCCTGCAAGCGGAGGCCAGGAGGAGCTTACCTGGATCAGGCCTGTGACCACCGCTGAGCTGGAGGTTGAGGTCGGAAGGATGGCTGATGGGATGAAGAAGCAGAGCGGACGGGAGACAGCCGTGTGGGGGAAGGAGATGGTGCTGGCCATGAGGAGTCTGCAGAAGTCTGTGCAGCGAGGCCTGCGTGGGGGTGATGCCCACGTCCACCCAGAGTCCACACCAGCGATGCCGATCCTGCTGCAGAGCATCTCCGGCCTAGATCTGGGTGAGTCCCATGCTGCCCCTGCCGGCGCGAGTGCCCCAACCCCCGCTGCCATTCCCGCGGTCCCTGGAGAGACGCCCGGCACGGCGACGCCGATCCGGGCCGCAGCCACGCCAGGTGCGGCCCGCCAAGATTTCGCCGCCGGAGCGGCGCCCATCCACACCGCAGCAGCGACGCCAAGCCCGACCCGTCCAGCTCAGGCCCCAGCAGCGATACCCCGCTCGGACAAGCAAGATTCCGCCGCAGCGGCGACGTTAATCCACGCCGCAGATGCGGCCCGCCAAGCCCAGGCCGCAGCCACGCCAGGTGCGGCCCGTCAAGAATCGGTCACAGCAGCGACTCCAATACAGGCCGCCGCCATGCCAGGCGCGGCCCACCAAGACCAGCAGACGCAGACTGTGCTGACCGCTGTCTACCTGCTGCCAGGTGGGGAGCCGGAGAAGAATCCCTACATGTAAAGAAGTAAAAGTGAAAGTGAAGAAAAGATGCTGAACTGTACATAGCCCCTGTCTGCCCCTCATTCTTTTTGAAGATGTCCCTTGTGTTCTGCCCTAATGTTCTTTTTGAAGATGACACCCTTTCCTGCTGTACTGCCCCTCATGCTTTTCGAAGATGTCACCCCCATGTTTAAATGTACCGGGCCACGGAACTGGAATGTGGTCCCCGGTGAATGTGATGTCTTATGTGTCCTGTGTAACCAGGCCACTGGACTTAGTGGCTGGTTGAGTATTTGCCCCATTGTTGTTTGAAAAGAAACGAACTGCCAGGCTACTGGACTTGTTGTAGCCAAGAATGTATATAGTTGCACCCTTTGTGCCCCCTACCAGAATTATGGGGGATGTCCCAAACCGTGCAATGGACTGGAAGTGCACACATAGTTTCTTTATAAGAAGTTCGCAACGTTTAAGTACTTGTGCCTCCCATAAAGGGAAGAAATGTTTTATTGTTTTATGTTATTCATAACAAAAATGTTTTGCAGTTCTTCCACATGTTTTTGTTGTTTTTCAGCCCGAGGACGTGCTGGGATTTGCTGTGGGGGAGTGTGGCGCCCCTGAGGCCTCCGTCGCCACAGGTCATTGCACCCCATCCAGCGGTGTGATGCTCCATTCTGAGAGAGGAAGAGAGTGAACTCCGGTCCCCTGGTAAATCCACACTACACCCATTGCTAAGAACACACTGGGACCAGGGAAAGTGGCAGACAACCCTCCCATGCTGCATGCTGGGAGGGGTCATAAGACCCATCCCTGCTCCTATAGGGTAGAACAGGGCAATTGGGGAGGTGGGAGGAGCCATCTGAGAGCAGACACAGAGAGGAAGGTCAAGTTTAGCTAGTCTACCTCAGGGAGTGAGAGAGTGAGGAGCCAGCATGTAGTTGGAGAAGAAGAACGAGAGAAAGGAGGGAGGAGGAGGCCTGCTGGAGGCAGGCAAGGAGGAGAAAAGAAAGACCAGAAAGAAAGAAAGAAGGAAAGAAAGCTCCAAGTCAGACAGGAGCAGAGAAACAGAAGGAGACGCTTGCTGGTGAAGATCCTGGGACCCAGAGGTCCAGGTGACACCACGTAGGAGACAGAAGGAGTCGCAGGGCCACGGGTAGTCTGTATAGCTGTCGGGGCAGTTTAGAGCTACGGTGGCCTGTTCCACAATATCATCGGTGGAGGGATCAAGCTGCGACAGGGGACGGTCCCTAGAGACTGGAGGAGTGCAAAGATCATCTCCAAACAGTAAAAACCGAGGCCCAGGGAATGTTGTAGACTCCCCGGGCCAGAACCCATAGCAGAACTTCCAGAAAAGGGGTAATCAGCCGACAGGTGACCCCCCAGCCTGGAGGCTGTAGTGGAGGCCAAGCCAGGTTTATCCTATCAAAGGCAAGGCTAAGGAAGACAGCAGAAGAAAGAGACACTAAGAGAAGGGTACCGGCTTTCACTCTCAGAATCACCCAGAAACGGCGGAGGTCCCTGACAGTGGTCCCAGCAGTCCAAGGGTCCCTACAGCGCTGTGACAAGAAGTGTGAGTAAAGAACTTGAACTGCACCCTTGAAGTGGTCTCTGTTATTTCAGCTGCATAGACATTCACAAGCGCCAACTGTGCCCCGGGGCATTGCTCCACCTGTGGGGAGTAGTACCACCATTGCTGCCATATCATCCCCCGGAGGCCTCATACAGCAGCGGCGGCCTTTTAGCCGCATACCACAGGTGGCGTCACGAACACAAACTTTAATTCAAGCCACATATTTTACTGACATCCACCAGGGCCACGGAGCCGGGCCCAGCCACCACTGACTACCACCGGACTAGTCCGGCCCGGCACTGGGTGTCCCATAGCCTTGGGGTGGGCGAGTCACATGGGACTCAGGCATCACCACCATAAGGGGTAAGGGTATCAGATCAGTTCTGGTCAGAAGCTTAGCCAGGCATGGGACTCAGGCATCACCACCATAAGGGGTAAGGGTATCAGATCAGTTCTGGTCAGGAGCTTAGCCAGGCATGGGACTCAGGCATCTCCACCAAAAGGGGTAAGTGTATTAGATCAGTTCTGGTCAAGAGCTTAGCCAGGCACGGGACTCAGGCATCTCCACCATAAGGGGTAAGTGTATTAGATCAGTTCTGGTCAGGAGCTTAGCCAGGCACGGGACTCAGGCATCTCCATCATAAGGGGTAAGGGTATCAGATCAGTTCTGGTCAGGAGCTTAGCCAGGCACGGGACTCAGGCATCTCCACCATAAGGGATAAGGGTATCAGATCAGTTCTGGTCAGGAGCTTAGCCAGGCACGGGACTCAGGCATCTCCACCATAAGGGGTAAGTGTATTAGATCAGTTCTGGTCAGGAGCTTAGCCAGGCACGGGACTCAGGCATCTCCATCATAAGGGGTAAGGGTATCAGATCAGTTCTGGTCAGGAGCTTAGCCAGGCACGGGACTCAGGCATCTCCACCATAAGGGGTAAGGGTATCAGATCAGTTCTGGTCACAAGCTTAGCCAGGCATGGGACTCAGGCATCACCACCATAAGGGGTAAGGGTATCAGATCAGTTCTGGTCAGGAGCTTAGCCAGGCATGGGACTCAGGCATCTCCACCAAAAGGGGTAAGTGTATTAGATCAGTTCTGGTCAAGAGCTTAGCCAGGCACGGGACTCAGGCATCTCCACCATAAGGGGTAAGTGTATTAGATCAGTTCTGGTCAGGAGCTTAGCCAGGCACGGGACTCAGGCATCTCCACCATAAGGGGTAAGTGTATTAGATCAGTTCTGGTCAGGAGCTTAGCCAGGCACGGGACTCAGGCATCTCCATCATAAGGGGTAAGGGTATCAGATCAGTTCTGGTCAGGAGCTTAGCCAGGCACGGGACTCAGGCATCTCCACCATAAGGGGTAAGTGTATTAGATCAGTTCTAGTCAGGAGCTTAGCTAGGCACGGGACTCAGGCATCTCCACCATAAGGGATAAGGGTATCAGATCAGTTCTGGTCAGGAGCTTAGCCAGGCACGGGACTCAGGCATCTCCACCATAAGGGGTAAGTGTATTAGATCAGTTCTGGTCAGGAGCTTAGCCAGGCACGGGACTCAGGCATCTCCATCATAAGGGGTAAG